>NW_028240817.1:600000-759605 GCF_964263255.1 Lissotriton vulgaris | reverse complement strand
ACTGCTCCGGGGTCATCGTTTTTCATCAGAAAATTGATTTTTTTGGACTCTACCAAAAATGATTCAAAAAGTCATTTGAATCGGGCCTCATGTTGAATAACCACTTTTTAAACCCTCACAGTGACCAAAATTGCCATTTTTACAGAGTTTTGCTTACTCAGAAGCTTCACTTTTGACCAATTTCAGGCACAGAAATGACTTTAAACACACTTATTTTCGTTGAAAAAGTAATAATTCACATCCAACCGTCATTTAAAGTCAAAAGATTAAATGTTATAATTTCATCAATATTGACCATTTTCTTAACGTTCGACTGGTCCGGGGGTCATCGATTTTTCGTCAGAAAATTCACATCCAACCATCATTTAAAGTCAAAAGATTAAATGATAACATTTCATCAATATTGACCATTCTTTGAACGTTTGACTGGTCTGGGGTCATCGTTTTTCATCATAAAATTGATTTTTAGGACTCTACCAAAAATGATTCAAAATGTCATTTGGATCAGGCCTCATGTTAAATAACCACTTCTTAAACCCTCAGTGTGACCAAAATTGCCATTTTTACTGAATTTTGCTTACTCAAAAGCTTCAATTTTGACCAGTTTCAGGCACAGAAATGACCTTAAACACACTTATTTTAGTTGAAAAAGTAATAATTCACATCCAACAGTCATTTAAATTCAAAAGATTAAATGTTAAAATGTCTTCAATATTGACCATTTTTCGAATGTTCGACTGCTCCGGGGTCATCGTTTTCCATCAGAAAATTGATTTTTGGGACTCTACCAAAAATGATTCAAAATGTCATTTGGATCGGGCCTCATGTTGAATAACCACTTTTTAAACCCTCACAGTGACCAAAATTGCCATTTTTACAGAGTTTTGCATACTCAGAAGCTTCACTTTTGACCAATTTCAGGCACAGAAATGACTTTAAACACACTTATTTTCGTTGAAAAAGTAATAATTCACATCCAACCGTCATTTAAAGTCAAAAGATTAAATGTTATAATTTCATCAATATTGACCATTTTCTTAACGTTCGACTTGTCCGGGGTCATCGATTTTTCGTCAGAAAATTCACATCCAACCCTCATTTAAGTCAAAAGATTAAATGATAACATTTCATCAATATTGACCATTCTTTGAACGTTTGACTGGTCTGGGGTCATTGTTTTTCATCATAAAATTGATTTTTAGGACTCTACCAAAAATGATTCAAAATGTCATTTGGATCAGGCCTCATGTTGAATAACCACTTCTTAAACCCTCAGTGTGACCAAAATTGCAATTTTTATGGAATTTTGCTTACTCAAAAGCTTCAATTTTGACCAATTTCAGGCACAGAAATGACTTTAAACACACTTATTTTAGTTGAAAAAGTAATAATTCACATCCAACAGTCATTTAAATTCAAAAGAATAAATGTTAAAATTTCTTCAATATTGACCATTTTTTGAACGTTCGACTGCTCCGGGGTCATCGTTTTTCATCAGAAAATTGATTTTTTGGACTCCACCAAAAATGATTCAAAATGTCATTTGGATCGGGCCTCATGTTGAATAACCACTTTTTAAACCCTCACAGTGACCAAAATTGCCATTTTTACAGAGTTTTGCTTACTCAAAAGCTTCAATTTTGATGAATTTCAGGCACAGAAATGACTTTAAACACACTTATTTTAGTTGAAAAAGTAATAATTCACATCCAACCGTCATTTAAAGTCAAAAGATTAAATGTTAAAATTTCATCAATATTGACCATTTTTTGAACGTTCGACTGGTCCGGGATCATCGTTTTTCATCAGAAAATTGATTTTGTGGACTCCACCAAAAATGATTCAAAATGTCATTTGGATCGGGCCTCATGTTGAATAACCACTTTTTAAACCCTCACAGTGACGAAAATTGCCATTTTTACAGAGTTTTGCTTACTCAAGAGTTTAAATTTTGACAAATTTCAGGCACAGAAATGACTTTAAAAACACTTATTTTCGTTGAAAAAGTAATAATTCACATCCAACCGTCATTTAAAGTCAAAAGATTAAATGTTATAATTTCATCAATATTGACCATTTTCTTAACGTTCGACTGGTCCGGGGTCATCGATTTTTCATCAGAAAATTCACATCCAACCATCATTTAAAGTCAAAAGATTAAATGATAACATTTCATCAATATTGACCATTCTTTGAACGTTTGACTGGTCTGGGGTCATCATTTTTCATCATAAAATTGATTTTTAGGACTCTACCAAAAATGATTCAAAATGTCATTTGGATCAGGCCTCATGTTGAATAACCACTTTTTAAACCCTCAGTGTGACCAAAATTGCCATTTTTACGGAATTTTGCTTACTCAAAAGCTTCAATTTTGACCAATTTCAGGCACAGAAATGACTTTAAACACACTTATTTTAGTTGAAAAAGTAATAATTTACATCCAACAGTCATTTAAATTCAAAAGATTAAATGTTAAAATTTCTTCAATATTGACAATTTTTTGAACGTTCGACTGCTTCCGGGGTCATCGTTTTTCATCAGAAAATTGATTTTTTTGGACTCTACCAAAAATGATTCAAAAAGTCATTTGAATCGGGCCTCATGTTGAATAACCACTTTTTAAACCCTCACAGTGACCAAAATTGCCATTTTTACAGAGTTTTGCTAACTCAGAAGCTTCACTTTTGACCAATTTCAGGCACAGAAATGACTTTAAACACACTTATTTTAGTTGAAAAAGTAATAATTCACATCCAACAGTCATTTAAATTCAAAAAAATAAATGTTAAAATGTCTTCAATATTGACCATTTTTTGAACGTTCGACTGCTCCGGGGTCATCGTTTTCCATCAGAAAATTGATTTTTTGGACTCTACCAAAAATGATTCAAAAAGTCATTTGAATCGGGCCTCATGTTGAATAACCACTTTTTAAAACCTCACAGTGACCAAAATTGCCATTTTTACAGAGTTTTGCTTACTCAGAAGCTTCACTTTTGACCAATTTCAGGCACAGAAATGACTTTAAACACACTTATTTTCGTTGACAAAGTAATAATTCACATCCAACCGTCATTTAAAGTCAAAAGATTAAATGTTAAAATTTCATCAATATTGACCATTTTTTGAACGTTCGACTGGTCCGGGGTCATCGTTTTTCATCAGAAAATTGATTTTGTGGACTCCACCAAAAATGATTCAAAATGGCATTTGGATCGGGCCTCATGTTGAATAACCACTTTTTAAACCCTCAAAGTGACCAAAATTGCCATTTTTACAGAGTTTTGCTTACTCAAATGCTTCAATTTTGACCAATTTCAGGCACAGAAATGACTTTAAACACACTTTTTTTACTCGAAAAAGTAATAATTCACATCCAACCGTCATTTAAAGTCAAAAGATTAAATGTTAAAATTTCATCAATATTGACCATTTTTTGAACGTTCGACTGGTCCGGGGTCATCGTTTTTCATCAGATAATTGATTTTTTGGACTCTACCAAAAATGATTGAAAATGTCATTTGGATCAGGCCTCATGTTGAATAACCACTTTTTAAACCCTCACAGTGACCAAAATTGCCATTTTTACAGAGTTTTGCCTACTCAAAAGTTTCAATTTTGATGAATTTCAGGCACAGAAATGTCTTTAAACACACTTATTTTCGTTGAAAAAGTAATAATTCACATCCAACCGTCATTTAAAGTCAAAAGATTAAATGTTAACATTTCATCAATATTGACCATTTTTTGAACGTTTGACTGGTCTGGGGTCATCGTTTTTCATCACAAAATTGATTTTTAGGACTCTACCATAAATGATTCAAAATGTCATTTGGATCAGGCCTCATGTTGAATAACCACTTTTTAAACCCTCAGCGTGACCAAAATTGCCATTTTTACGGAGTTTTGCTTACTCAAAAGCTTCAATTTTGAGCAATTTCAGGCACAGAATTGACTTTAAACACACTTATTTTAGTTGAAAAAGTAACAATTCACATCCAACAGTCATTTAAAGTCAAAAGATTAAATGTTAAAATTTCTTCAATATTGACCATTTTTTGAACGTTCGACTGGTCCGGGGTCATTGTTTTTCATCATAAAATTGATTTTTTGGACTCTACCAAAAATGATTCAAAATGTCATTTGGATCAGGCCTCATGTTAAATAACCACTTTTTAAACCCTCAGAGTGACCAAAATTACAATTTTTACGGAGTTTTGCTTACTCAAAAGCTCCAATTTTTACCAATTTCAGGCACAGAAATGACTTTAAACACACTTATTTCAGTTGAAAAAGTAATAATTCACATCCAACAGTCATTTAAAGTCAAAAGATTAAATGTTAAAATTTCTTCAATATTGACCATTTTTCGAACGTTCGACTGGTCCGGGGTCATCATTTTTCATCAGAAAATTGATTTTTAGGACTCTACCATAAATGATTCAAAATGTCATTTGGATCAGGCATCATGTTGAATAACCACTTTTTAAACCCTCACATTGACCAAAATTGCCATTTTTACAGAGTTTGCTTACCCAGAAGCTTCAATTTTGACCAATTTCAGGCACAGAAATGACTTTAAACACACTTATTTTAGATGAAAAAGTAATAATTCACATCCAACCGTCATTTAAAGTTAAAAGATTAAATGTTAAAATATCATCAATATTGACCATTTTTTGAACGTTTGACTGGTCCGGGGTCATCGTTTTTCATCATAAAATTGATTTTTAGGACTCTACCATAAATGATTCAAAATGTCATTTGGATCAGGCATCATGTTGAATAACCACTTTTTAAACCCTCAGCGTGACCAAAATTGCCATTTTTACGGAGTTTTGCTGACTCAAAAGCTTCAATTTTGACCAATTTCAGGCACAGAATTGACTTTAAACACACTTATTTTAGTTGAAAAAGTAATAATTCACATCCAACCGTCATTTAAAGTCAAAAGATTAAATGTTAAAATTTCATCAATATTGACCATTTTTTGAACGTTCGACTGGTCCGAGATCATCGTTTTTCATCAGAAAATTGATTTTGTGGACTCCACCAAAAATGATTCAAAATGTCATTTGGATCGGGCCTCATGTTGAATAACCACTTTTTAAACCCTCACAGTGACGAAAATTGCCATTTTTACAGAGTTTTGCTTACTCAAAAGTTTCAATTTTGACGAATTTCAGGCACAGAAATGACTTTAAACACACTTATTTTCGTTGAAAAAGTAATAATTCACATCCAACCGTCATTTAAAGTCAAAAGATTAAATGTTATAATTTCATCAATATTGACCATTTTCTTAACGTTCGACTGGTCCGGGGTCATCGATTTTTCGTCAGAAAATTCACATCCAACCATCATTTAAAGTCAAAAGATTAAATGATAACATTTCATCAATATTGACCATTCTTTGAACGTTTGACTGGTCTGGGGTCATCGTTTTTCATCATAAAATTGATTTTTAGGACTCTACCAAAAATGATTCAAAATGTCATTTGGATCAGGCCTCATGTTGAATAACCACTTTTTAAACCCTCAGTGTGACCAAAATTGCCATTTTTATCGAATTTTGCTTACTCAAAAGCTTCAATTTTGACCAATTTCAGGCACAGAAATGACTTTAAACACACTTATTTTAGTTGAAAAAGTAATAATTTACATCCAACAGTCATTTAAATTAAAAAGATTAAATGTTAAAATTTCTTCAATATTGACCATTTTTTGAACGTTCGACTGCTCCGGGGTCATCGTTTTTCATCAGAAAATTGATTTTTTTGGACTCTACCAAAAATGATTCAAAAAGTCATTTGAATCGGGCCTCATGTTGAATAACCACTTTTTAAACCCTCACAGTGACCAAAATTGCCATTTTTACAGAGTTTTGCTTACTCAGAAGCTTCACTTTTGACCAATTTCAGGCACAGAAATGACTTTAAACACACTTATTTTCGTTGACAAAGTAATAATTCACACCCAACCGTCATTTAAAGTCAAAAGATTAAATGTTAACATTTCATCAATATTGACCATTTTTGGAACGTTTGACTGGTCCGGGGGCATCGTTTTTCATCAGAAAATACATTTTTGGGACTCCACCAAAAATGATTCAAAATGTCATTTGGATCGGGCCTCATGTTGAATAACCACTTTTTAAACCCTCACAGTGACCAAAATTGCCATTTTTACAGAGTTTTGCTTACTCAGAAGCTTCACTTTTGACCAATTTCAGGCACAGAAATGACTTTAAACACACTTATTTTCGTTGAAAAAGTAATAATTCACATCCAACCGTCATTTAAAGTCAAAAGATTAAATGTTATAATTTCATCAATATTGACCATTTTCTTAACGTTCGACTGGTCCGGGGTCATCGTTTTTCATCAGAAAATTGATTTTTTGGACTCCACCAAAAATGATTCAAAATGTCATTTGGATCGGGCCTCATGTTGAATAACCACTTTTTAAACCCTCACAGTGACCAAAATTGCCATTTTTACAGAGTTTTGCTTACTCAAAAGCTTCAATTTTGATGAATTTCAGGCACAGAAATGACTTTAAACACACTTATTTTAGTTGAAAAAGTAATAATTCACATCCAACCGTCATTTAAAGTCAAAAGATTAAATGTTAAAATTTCATCAATATTGACCATTTTTTGAACGTTCGACTGGTCCGGGATCATCGTTTTTCATCAGAAAATTGATTTTGTGGACTCCACCAAAAATGATTCAAAATGTCATTTGGATCGGGCCTCATGTTGAATAACCACTTTTTAAACGCTCACAGTGACGAAAATTGCCATTTTTACAGAGTTTTGCTTACTCAAAAGTTTCAATTTTGACGAATTTCAGGCACAGAAATGACTTTAAACACACTTATTTTCGTTGAAAAAGTAATACTTCACATCCAACCGTCATTTAAAGTCAAAAGATTAAATGTTATAATTTCATCAATATTGACCATTTTCTTAACGTTCGACTGGTCCGGGGTCATCAATTTTTCGTCAGAAAATTCACATTCAAACATCATTTAAAGTCAAAAGATTAAATGATAACATTTCATCAATATTGACCATTCTTTGAACGTTTGACTGGTCTGGGGTCATCGTTTTTCATCATAAAATTGATTTTTAGGACTCTACCAAAAATGATTCAAAATGTCATTTGGATCAGGCCTCATGTTGAATAACCACATCTTAAACCCTCAGTGTGACCAAAATTGCAATTTTTACGGAATTTTGCTTACTCAAAAGCTTCAATTTTGACCAATTTCAGGCACAGAAATGACTTTAAACACACTTATTTTAGTTGAAAAAGTAATAATTCACATCCAACAGTCATTTAAATTCAAAAGATTAAATGTTAAAATTTCTTCAATATTGACAATTTTTTGAACGTTCGACTGCTCCGGGGTCATCGTTTTTCATCAGAAAATTGATTTTTTGGACTCTACCAAAAATGATTCAAAAAGTCATTTGAATCGGGCCTCATGTTGAATAACCACTTTTTAAAACCTCAGAGTGACCAAAATTGCCATTTTTACAGAGTTTTGCTTACTCAAAAGTTTCAATTTTGACGAATTTCAGGCACAGAAATGACTTTAAACACACTTATTTTCGTTGAAAAAGTAATAATTCACATCCAACCCTCATTTAAAGTCAAAAGATTAAATGTTAAAATGTCATCAATATTGACCATTTTCTTAACGTTCGATTTGTCCGGGGTCATCGATTTTTCGTCAGAAAATTCACATCCAACCATTATTTAACGTCAAAAGATTAAATGATAACATTTCATCAATATTGACCATTCTTTGAACGTTTGACTGGTCTGGGGTCATCATTTTTATCATAAAATTGATTTTTAGGACTCTACCAAAAATGATTCAAAATGTCATTTGGATCAGGCCTCATGTTGAATAACCACTTTTTAAACCCTCAGTGTGACCAAAATTGCCATTTTTATGGAATTTTGCTTACTCAAAAGCTTCAATTTTGACCAATTTCAGGCACAGAAATGACTTTAAACACACGTATTTTAGTTAAAAAAGTAATAATTTACATCCAAAAGTCATTTAAATTCAAAAGATTAAATGTTAAAATTTCTTCAATATTGACCATTTTTTGAACGTTTGACTGCTCCGGGGTCATCGTTTTTCATCAGAAAATTGATTTTTTTGGACTCTACCAAAAATGATTCAAAAAGTCATTTGAATCGGGCCTCATGTTGAATAACCACTTTTTAAACCCTCACAGTGACCAAAATTGCCATTTTTACAGAGTTTTGCTTACTCAGAAGCTTCACTTTTGACCAATTTCAGGCACAGAAATGACTTTAAACACACTTATTTTCGTTGAAAAAGTAATAATTCACATCCAACCGTCATTTAAAGTCAAAAGATTAAATGTTATAATTTCATCAATATTGACCATTTTCTTAACGTTCGACTGGTCCGGGGTCATCGATTTTTCGTCAGAAAATTCACATCCAACCATCATTTAAAGTCAAAAGATTAAATGATAACATTTCATCAATATTGACCATTCTTTGAACGTTTGACTGGTCTGGGGTCATCGTTTTTCATCATAAAATTGATTTTTAGGACTCTACCAAAAATGATTCAAAATGTCATTTGGATCAGGCCTCATGTTAAATAACCACTTCTTAAACCCTCAGTGTGACCAAAATTGCCATTTTTACTGAATTTTGCTTACTCAAAAGCTTCAATTTTGACCAGTTTCAGGCACAGAAATGACCTTAAACACACTTATTTTAGTTGAAAAAGTAATAATTCACATCCAACAGTCATTTAAATTCAAAAGATTAAATGTTAAAATGTCTTCAATATTGACCATTTTTCGAATGTTCGACTGCTCCGGGGTCATCGTTTTCCATCAGAAAATTGATTTTTGGGACTCTACCAAAAATGATTCAAAATGTCATTTGGATCGGGCCTCATGTTGAATAACCACTTTTTAAACCCTCACAGTGACCAAAATTGCCATTTTTACAGAGTTTTGCATACTCAGAAGCTTCACTTTTGACCAATTTCAGGCACAGAAATGACTTTAAACACACTTATTTTCGTTGGAAAAGTAATAATTCACATCCAACCGTCATTTAAAGTCAAAAGATTAAATGTTATAATTTCATCAATATTGACCATTTTCTTAACGTTCGACTTGTCCGGGGTCATCGATTTTTCGTCAGAAAATTCACATCCAACCCTCATTTAAGTCAAAAGATTAAATGATAACATTTCATCAATATTGACCATTCTTTGAACGTTTGACTGGTCTGGGGTCATCGTTTTTCATCATAAAATTGATTTTTAGGACTCTACCAAAAATGATTCAAAATGTCATTTGGATCAGGCCTCATGTTGAATAACCACTTCTTAAACCCTCAGTGTGACCAAAATTGCAATTTTTATGGAATTTTGCTTACTCAAAAGCTTCAATTTTGACCAATTTCAGGCACAGAAATGACTTTAAACACACTTATTTTAGTTGAAAAAGTAATAATTCACATCCAACAGTCATTTAAATTCAAAAGAATAAATGTTAAAATTTCTTCAATATTGACCATTTTTTGAACGTTCGACTGCTCCGGGGTCATCGTTTTTCATCAGAAAATTGATTTTTTGGACTCCACCAAAAATGATTCAAAATGTCATTTGGATCGGGCCTCATGTTGAATAACCACTTTTTAAACCCTCACAGTGACCAAAATTGCCATTTTTACAGAGTTTTGCTTACTCAAAAGCTTCAATTTTGATGAATTTCAGGCACAGAAATGACTTTAAACACACTTATTTTAGTTGAAAAAGTAATAATTCACATCCAACCGTCATTTAAAGTCAAAAGATTAAATGTTAAAATTTCATCAATATTGACCATTTTTTGAACGTTCGACTGGTCCGGGATCATCGTTTTTCATCAGAAAATTGATTTTGTGGACTCCACCAAAAATGATTCAAAATGTCATTTGGATCGGGCCTCATGTTGAATAACCACTTTTTAAACCCTCACAGTGACGAAAATTGCCATTTTTACAGAGTTTTGCTTACTCAAGAGTTTAAATTTTGACAAATTTCAGGCACAGAAATGACTTTAAAAACACTTATTTTCGTTGAAAAAGTAATAATTCACATCCAACCGTCATTTAAAGTCAAAAGATTAAATGTTATAATTTCATCAATATTGACCATTTTCTTAACGTTCGACTGGTCCGGGGTCATCGATTTTTCATCAGAAAATTCACATCCAACCATCATTTAAAGTCAAAAGATTAAATGATAACATTTCATCAATATTGACCATTCTTTGAACGTTTGACTGGTCTGGGGTCATCATTTTTCATCATAAAATTGATTTTTAGGACTCTACCAAAAATGATTCAAAATGTCATTTGGATCAGGCCTCATGTTGAATAACCACTTTTTAAACCCTCAGTGTGACCAAAATTGCCATTTTTACGGAATTTTGCTTACTCAAAAGCTTCAATTTTGACCAATTTCAGGCACAGAAATGACTTTAAACACACTTATTTTAGTTGAAAAAGTAATAATTTACATCCAACAGTCATTTAAATTCAAAAGATTAAATGTTAAAATTTCTTCAATATTGACCATTTTTTGAACGTTCGACTGCTTCCGGGGTCATCGTTTTTCATCAGAAAATTGATTTTTTTGGACTCTACCAAAAATGATTCAAAAAGTAATTTGAATCGGGCCTCATGTTGAATAACCACTTTTTAAACCCTCACAGTGACCAAAATTGCCATTTTTACAGAGTTTTGCTAACTCAGAAGCTTCACTTTTGACCAATTTCAGGCACAGAAATGACTTTAAACACACTTATTTTCGTTGACAAAGTAATAATTCACACCCAACCCTCATTTAAAGTCAAAAGATTAAATGTTAAAATTTCATCAATATTGACCATTTTTTGAACGTTCGACTGGTCCGGGGGCATCGTTTTTCATCAGAAAATACATTTTTGGGACTCCACCAAAAATGATTCAAAATGTCATTTGGATCGGGCCTCATGTTGAATAACCACTTTTTAAACCCTCACAGTGACCAAAATTGCCATTTTTACAGAGTTTTGCTTACTCAGAAGCTTCACTTTTGACCAATTTCAGGCACAGAAATGACTTTAAACACACTTATTTTCGTTGAAAAAGTAATACTTCACATCCAACCTTCATTTAAAGTCAAAAGATTAAATGTTATAATTTCATCAATATTGACCATTTTCTTAACGTTCGACTGGTCCGGGGTCATCAATTTTTCGTCAGAAAATTCACATCCAACCATCATTTAAAGTCAAAAGATTAAATGATAACATTTCATCAATATTGACCATTCTTTGAACGTTTGACTGGTCTGGGGTCATCGTTTTTCATCATAAAATTGATTTTTAGGACTCTACCAAAAATGATTCAAAATGTCATTTGGATCAGGCCTCATGTTGAATAACCACTTCTTAAACCCTCAGTGTGACCAAAATTGCCATTTTTACCGAATTTTGCTTACTCAAAAGCTTCAATTTTGACCAATTTCAGGCACAGAAATGACCTTAAACACACTTATTTTAGTTGAAAAAGTAATAATTCACATCCAACAGTCATTTAAATTCAAAAAAATAAATGTTAAAATGTCTTCAATATTGACCATTTTTTGAACGTTCGACTGCTCCGGGGTCATCGTTTTCCATCAGAAAATTGATTTTTTGGACTCTACCAAAAATGATTAAAAAAGTCATTTGAATCGGGCCTCATGTTGAATAACCACTTTTTAAAACCTCACAGTGACCAAAATTGCCATTTTTACAGAGTTTTGCTTACTCAGAAGCTTCACTTTTGACCAATTTCAGGCACAGAAATGACTTTAAACACACTTATTTTCGTTGACAAAGTAATAATTTACATCCAACCGTCATTTAAAGTCAAAAGATTAAATGTTAAAATTTCATCAATATTGACCATTTTTTGAACGTTCGACTGGTCCGGGGTCATCGTTTTTCATCAGAAAATTGATTTTGTGGACTCCACCAAAAATGATTCAAAATGTCATTTGGATCGGGCCTCATGTTGAATAACCACTTTTTAAACCCTCAAAGTGACCAAAATTGCCATTTTTACAGAGTTTTGCTTACTCAAATGCTTCAATTTTGACCAATTTCAGGCACAGAAATGACTTTAAACACACTTTTTTTACTCGAAAAAGTAATAATTCACATCCAACCGTCATTTAAAGTCAAAAGATTAAATGTTAAAATTTCATCAATATTGACCATTTTTTGAACGTTCGACTGGTCCGGGGTCATCGTTTTTCATCAGATAATTGATTTTTTGGACTCTACCAAAAATGATTGAAAATGTCATTTGGATCAGGCCTCATGTTGAATAACCACTTTTTAAACCCTCACAGTGACCAAAATTGCCATTTTTACAGAGTTTTGCCTACTCAAAAGTTTCAATTTTGATGAATTTCAGGCACAGAAATGTCTTTAAACACACTTATTTTCGTTGAAAAAGTAATAATTCACATCCAACCGTCATTTAAAGTCAAAAGATTAAATGTTAACATTTCATCAATATTGACCATTTTTTGAACGTTTGACTGGTCTGGGGTCATCGTTTTTCATCACAAAATTGATTTTTAGGACTCTACCATAAATGATTCAAAATGTCATTTGGATCAGGCCTCATGTTGAATAACCACTTTTTAAACCCTCAGCGTGACCAAAATTGCCATTTTTACGGAGTTTTGCTTACTCAAAAGCTTCAATTTTGAGCAATTTCAGGCACAGAATTGACTTTAAACACACTTATTTTAGTTGAAAAAGTAACAATTCACATCCAACAGTCATTTAAAGTCAAAAGATTAAATGTTAAAATTTCTTCAATATTGACCATTTTTTGAACGTTCGACTGGTCCGGGGTCATTGTTTTTCATCATAAAATTGATTTTTTGGACTCTACCAAAAATGATTCAAAATGTCATTTGGATCAGGCCTCATGTTAAATAACCACTTTTTAAACCCTCACATTGACCAAAATTACAATTTTTACGGAGTTTTGCTTACTCAAAAGCTCCAATTTTTACCAATTTCAGGCACAGAAATGACTTTAAACACACTTATTTTAGATGAAAAAGTAATAATTCACATCCAACCGTCATTTAAAGTTAAAAGATTAAATGTTAAAATATCATCAATATTGACCATTTTTTGAACGTTTGACTGGTCCGGGGTCATCGTTTTTCATCATAAAATTGATTTTTAGGACTCTACCATAAATGATTCAAAATGTCATTTGGATCAGGCATCATGTTGAATAACCACTTTTTAAACCCTCAGCGTGACCAAAATTGCCATTTTTACGGAGTTTTGCTGACTCAAAAGCTTCAATTTTGACCAATTTCAGGCACAGAATTGACTTTAAACACACTTATTTTAGTTGAAAAAGTAATAATTCACATCCAACCGTCATTTAAAGTCAAAAGATTAAATGTTAAAATTTCATCAATATTGACCATTTTTTGAACGTTCGACTGGTCCGAGATCATCGTTTTTCATCAGAAAATTGATTTTGTGGACTCCACCAAAAATGATTCAAAATGTCATTTGGATCGGGCCTCATGTTGAATAACCACTTTTTAAACCCTCACAGTGACGAAAATTGCCATTTTTACAGAGTTTTGCTTACTCAAAAGTTTCAATTTTGACGAATTTCAGGCACAGAAATGACTTTAAACACACTTATTTTCGTTGAAAAAGTAATAATTCACATCCAACCGTCATTTAAAGTCAAAAGATTAAATGTTATAATTTCATCAATATTGACCATTTTCCTAACGTTCGACTGGTCCGGGGTCATCGATTTTTCGTCAGAAAATTCACATCCAACCATCATTTAAAGTCAAAAGATTAAATGATAACATTTCATCAATATTGACCATTCTTTGAACGTTTGACTGGTCTGGGGTCATCGTTTTTCATCATAAAATTGATTTTTAGGACTCTACCAAAAATGATTCAAAATGTCATTTGGATCAGGCCTCATGTTGAATAACCACTTTTTAAACCCTCAGTGTGACCAAAATTGCCATTTTTATCGAATTTTGCTTACTCAAAAGCTTCAATTTTGACCAATTTCAGGCACAGAAATGACTTTAAACACACTTATTTTCGTTGAAAAAGTAATACTTCACATCCAACCGTCATTTAAAGTCAAAAGATTAAATGTTATAATTTCATCAATATTGACCATTTTCTTAACGTTCGACTGGTCCGGGGTCATCAATTTTTCGTCAGAAAATTCACATTCAAACATCATTTAAAGTCAAAAGATTAAATGATAACATTTCATCAATATTGACCATTCTTTGAACGTTTGACTGGTCTGGGGTCATCGTTTTTCATCATAAAATTGATTTTTAGGACTCTACCAAAAATGATTCAAAATGTCATTTGGATCAGGCCTCATGTTGAATAACCACGTCTTAAACCCTCAGTGTGACCAAAATTGCAATTTTTACGGAATTTTGCTTACTCAAAAGCTTCAATTTTGACCAATTTCAGGCACAGAAATGACTTTAAACACACTTATTTTAGTTGAAAAAGTAATAATTCACATCCAACAGTCATTTAAATTCAAAAGATTAAATGTTAAAATTTCTTCAATATTGACAATTTTTTGAACGTTCGACTGCTCCGGGGTCATCGTTTTCCATCAGAAAATTGATTTTTTGGACTCTACCAAAAATGATTCAAAAAGTCATTTGAATCGGGCCTCATGTTGAATAACCACTTTTTAAAACCTCACAGTGACCAAAATTGCCATTTTTACAGAGTTTTGCTTACTCAAAAGTTTCAATTTTGACGAATTTCAGGCACAGAAATGACTTTAAACACACTTATTTTCGTTGAAAAAGTAATAATTCACATCCAACCCTCATTTAAAGTCAAAAGATTAAATGTTAAAATGTCATCAATATTGACCATTTTCTTAACGTTCGATTTGTCCGGGGTCATCGATTTTTCGTCAGAAAATTCACATCCAACCATTATTTAACGTCAAAAGATTAAATGATAACATTTCATCAATATTGACCATTCTTTGAACGTTTGACTGGTCTGGGGTCATCATTTTTATCATAAAATTGATTTTTAGGACTCTACCAAAAATGATTCAAAATGTCATTTGGATCAGGCCTCATGTTGAATAACCACTTTTTAAACCCTCAGTGTGACCAAAATTGACATTTTTACGGAATTTTGCTTACTCAAAAGCTTCAATTTTGACCAATTTCAGGCACAGAAATGACTTTAAACACACGTATTTTAGTTAAAAAAGTAATAATTTACATCCAAAAGTCATTTAAATTCAAAAGATTAAATGTTAAAATTTCTTCAATATTGACCATTTTTTGAACGTTTGACTGCTCCGGGGTCATCGTTTTTCATCAGAAAATTGATTTTTTTGGACTCTACCAAAAATGATTCAAAAAGTCATTTGAATCGGGCCTCATGTTGAATAACCACTTGTTAAACCCTCACAGTGACCAAAATTGCCAATTTTACAGAGTTTTGCTTACTCAGAAGCTTCACTTTTGACCAATTTCAGGCACAGAAATGACTTTAAACACACTTATTTTCGTTGACAAAGTAATAATTCACACCCAACCGTCATTTAAAGTCAAAAGATTAAATGTTAACATTTCATCAATATTGACCATTTTTGGAACGTTCGACTGGTCCGGGGGCATCGTTTTTCATCAGAAAATACATTTTTGGGACTCCACCAAAAATGATTCAAAATGTCATTTGGATCGGGCCTCATGTTGAATAACCACTTTTTAAACCCTCACAGTGACCAAAATTGCCATTTTTACAGAGTTTTGCTTACTCAGAAGCTTCACTTTTGACCAATTTCAGGCACAGAAATGACTTTAAAAACACTTATTTTCGTTGAAAAAGTAATAATTCACATCCAACCGTCATTTAAAGTCAAAAGATTAAATGTTATAATTTCATCAATATTGACCATTTTCTTAACGTTCGACTGGTCCGGGGTCATCGATTTTTCGTCAGAAAATTCACATCCAACCATCATTTAAAGTCAAAAGATTAAATGATAACATTTCATCAATATTGACCATTCTTTGAACGTTTGACTGGTCTGGGGTCATCGTTTTTCATCATAAAATTGATTTTTAGGACTCTACCAAAAATGATTCAAAATGTCATTTGGATCAGGCCTCATGTTAAATAACCACTTCTTAAACCCTCAGTGTGACCAAAATTGCCATTTTTACTGAATTTTGCTTACTCAAAAGCTTCAATTTTGACCAGTTTCAGGCACAGAAATGACCTTAAACACACTTATTTTAGTTGAAAAAGTAATAATTCACATCCAACAGTCATTTAAATTCAAAAGATTAAATGTTAAAATGTCTTCAATATTGACCATTTTTCGAATGTTCGACTGCTCCGGGGTCATCGTTTTCCATCAGAAAATTGATTTTTTGGACTCTACCAAAAATGATTCAAAAAGTCATTTGAATCGGGCCTCATGTTGAATAACCACTTTTTAAACCCTCAAAGTGACCAAAATTGCCATTTTTACAGAGTTTTGCTTACTCAAATGCTTCAATTTTGACCAATTTCAGGCACAGAAATGACTTTAAACACACTTTTTTTACTTGAAAAAGTAATAATTCACATCCAACCGTCATTTAAAGTCAAAAGATTAAATGTTAAAATGTCATCAATATTGACCATTTTTTGAACGTTCGACTGGTCCGGGGTCATCGTTTTTCATCAGATAATAATTTTTTGGACTCTACCAAAAATGATTGAAAATGTCATTTGGATCAGGCCTCATGTTGAATAACCACTTTTTAAACCCTCACAGTGACCAAAATTGCCATTTTTACAGAGTTTTGCCTACTCAAAAGTTTCAATTTTGATGAATTTCAGGCACAGAAATGTCTTTAAACACACTTATTTTCGTTGAAAAAGTAATAATTCACATCCAACCGTCATTTAAAGTCAAAAGATTAAATGTTAAAATGTCATCAATATTGACCATTTTTTGAATGTTTGACTGGTCTGGGGTCATCGTTTTTCATCACAAAATTGATTTTTAGGACTCTTTCATAAATGATTCAAAATGTCATTTGGATCAGGCCTCATGTTGAATAACCACTTTTTAAACCCTCAGCGTGACCAAAATTGCCATTTTTACGGAGTTTTGCTTACTCAAAAGCTTCAATTTTGACCAATTTCAGGCACAGAATTGACTTTAAACACACTTATTTTAGTTGAAAAAGTAACAATTCACATCCAACAGTCATTTAAAGTCAAAAGATTAAATGTTAAAATTTCTTCAATATTGACCATTTTTTGAACGTTCGACTGGTCCGGGGTCATCGTTTTTCATCAGAAAATTGATTTTTTGGATTCTACCAAAAATGATTCAAAATGTCATTTGTATCAGGCCTCATGTTGAATAACCACTTTTTAAACCCTCACATTGACCAAAATTGCCATTTTTACAGAGTTTGCTTACCCAGAAGCTTCAATTTTTACCAATTTCAGGCACAGAAATGACTTTAAACACACTTATTTCAGTTGAAAAAGTAATAATTCACATCCAACTGTCATTTAAAGTCAAAAGATTAAATGTTAAAATTCCATCAATCTTGACCATTTTTTGAACGTTCGACTGGTCCGGGGTCATCGTTTTTCATCAGAAAATTGATTTTTTTTGGATTCTACCAAAAATGATTCAAAATGTCATTTGGATTCGGTCTCATGTTGAATAAGCACTTTTTAAACCCTCACAGTGACCAAAATTGCCATTTTTACAGACTTTTGCTAACTCAGAAGCTTCAATTTTGACCAATTTCAGGCACAGAAATGACTTTAAAAACACTTATTTTAGTTGAAAAAGTAATAATTCACATCCAACCGTCTTTTAAAGTCAAAAGATTAAATGTTAAAATTTCATCAATATTGACCATTGTTTGAAAGTTCGACTGGTCCAGGGTCATCGTTTTTCATCAGAAAATTCACATCCAACCATCATTTAAAGTCAAAAGATTAAATGATAACATTTCATCAATATTGACCATTCTTTGAACGTTTGACTGGTCTGGGGTCATCGTTTTTCATCATAAAATTGATTTTTAGGACTCTACCAAAAATGATTCAAAATGTCATTTGGATCAGGCCTCATGTTGAATAACCACTTCTTAAACCCTCAGTGTGACCAAAATTGCAATTTTTATTGAATTTTGCTTACTCAAAAGCTTCAATTTTGACCAATTTCAGGCACAGAAATGACCTTAAACACACTTGTTTTAGTTGAAAAAGTAATAATTCACATCCAACAGTCATTTAAATTCAAAAGATTAAATGTTAAAATTTCTTCAATATTGACCATTTTTTGAATGTTCGACTGCTCCGGGGTCATCGTTTTCCATCAGAAAATTGATTTTTTGGACTCTACCAAAAATGATTCAAAAAGTCATTTGAATCGGGCCTCATGTTGAATAACCACTTTTTAACACCTCACAGTGACCAAAATTGCCATTTTTACAGAGTTTTGCTTACTCAGAAGCTTCACTTTTGACCAATTTCAGGCACAGAAATTACTTTAAACACACTTATTTTCGTTGACAAAGTAATAATTCACATCCAACCGTCATTTAAAGTCAAAAGATTAAATGTTAAAATTTCATCAATATTGACCATTTTTTGAACGTTCGACTGGTCCGGGGTCATCGTTTTTCATCAGAAAATAGATTTTGTGGACTCCACCAAAAATGATTCAAAATGTCATTTGGATCGGGCCTCATGTTGAATAACCACTTTTTAAACCCTCAAAGTGACCAAAATTGCCATTTTTACAGAGTTTTGCTTACTCAAATGCTTCAATTTTGACCAATTTCAGGCACAGAAATGACTTTAAACACACTTTTTCTACTTGAAAAAGTAATAATTCACATCCAACCGTCATTTAAAGTCAAAAGGTTAAATGTTAAAATTTCATCAATATTGACCATTTTTTGAACGTTCGACTGGTCCGGGGTCATCGTTTTTCATCAGATAATAATTTTTTGGACTCTACCAAAAATGATTGAAAATGTCATTTGGATCAGGCCTCATGTTGAATAACCACTTTTTAAACCCTCACAGTGACCAAAATTGCCATTTTTACAGAGTTTTCCCTACTCAAAAGTTTCAATTTTGATGAATTTCAGGCACAGAAATGTCTTTAAACACACTTATTTTCGTTGAAAAAGTAATAATTCACATCCAACCGTCATTTAAAGTCAAAAGATTAAATGTTAAAATGTCATCAATATTGACCATTTTTTGAACGTTTGACTGGTCTGGGGTCATCGTTTTTCATCACAAAATTGATTTTTAGGACTCTTTCATAAATGATTCAAAATGTCATTTGGATCAGGCCTCATGTTGAATAACCACTTTTTGAACCCTCAGCGTGACCAAAATTGCCATTTTTACGGAGTTTTGCTTACTCAAAAGCATCAATTTTGACCAATTTCAGGCACAGAATTGACTTTAAACACACTTATTTTAGTTGAAAAAGTAACAATTCACATCCAACAGTCATTTAAAGTCAAAAGATTAAATGTTAAAATTTCTTCAATATTGACCATTTTTTGAACGTTCGACTGGTCCGGGGTCATCGTTTTTCATCAGAAAATTGATTTTTTGGATTCTACCAAAAATGATTCAAAATGTCATTTGTATCAGGCCTCATGTTGAATAACCACTTTTTAAACCCTCACATTGACCAAAATTGGCATTTTTACAGAGTTTGCTTACCCAGAAGCTTCAA
Organism: Lissotriton vulgaris; assembly: GCF_964263255.1. Classification (NCBI taxonomy): domain Eukaryota; kingdom Metazoa; phylum Chordata; class Amphibia; order Caudata; family Salamandridae; genus Lissotriton; species Lissotriton vulgaris. The sequence goes on along the minus strand of NW_028240817.1, from coordinate 739,717 downwards.
TTTTTACCAATTTCAGGCACAGAAATGACTTTAAACACACTTATTTCAGTTGAAAAAGTAATAATTCACATCCAACTGTCATTTAAAGTCAAAAGATTAAATGTTAAAATTCCATCAATCTTGACCATTTTTTGAACGTTCGACTGGTCCGGGGTCATCGTTTTTCATCAGAAAATTGATTTTTTTTGGATTCTACCAAAAATGATTCAAAATGTCATTTGGATTCGGTCTCATGTTGAATAAGCACTTTTTAAACCCTCACAGTGACCAAAATTGCCATTTTTACAGACTTTTGCTAACTCAGAAGCTTCAATTTTGACCAATTTCAGGCACAGAAATGACTTTAAAAACACTTATTTTAGTTGAAAAAGTAATAATTCACATCCAACCGTCTTTTAAAGTCAAAAGATTAAATGTTAAAATTTCATCAATATTGACCATTGTTTGAAAGTTCGACTGGTCCAGGGTCATCGTTTTTCATCAGAAAATTGATTTTTAGGACTCTACCAAAAATGATTCAAAATGTCATTTGGATCAGGCCTCATGTTGAATAACCACTTCTTAAACCCTCAGTGTGACCAAAATTGCAATTTTTATTGAATTTTGCTTACTCAAAAGCTTCAATTTTGACCAATTTCAGGCACAGAAATGACCTTAAACACACTTGTTTTAGTTGAAAAAGTAATAATTCACATCCAACAGTCATTTAAATTCAAAAGATTAAATGTTAAAATTTCTTCAATATTGACCATTTTTTGAATGTTCGACTGCTCCGGGGTCATCGTTTTCCATCAGAAAATTGATTTTTTGGACTCTACCAAAAATGATTCAAAAAGTCATTTGAATCGGGCCTCATGTTGAATAACCACTTTTTAACACCTCACAGTGACCAAAATTGCCATTTTTACAGAGTTTTGCTTACTCAGAAGCTTCACTTTTGACCAATTTCAGGCACAGAAATGACTTTAAACACACTTATTTTCGTTGACAAAGTAATAATTCACATCCAACCGTCATTTAAAGTCAAAAGATTAAATGTTAAAATTTCATCAATATTGACCATTTTTTGAACGTTCGACTTGTCCGGGGTCATCGTTTTTCATCAGAAAATAGATTTTGTGGACTCCACCAAAAATGATTCAAAATGTCATTTGGATCGGGCCTCATGTTGAATAACCACTTTTTAAACCCTCAAAGTGACCAAAATTGCCATTTTTACAGAGTTTTGCTTACTCAAATGCTTCAATTTTGACCAATTTCAGGCACAGAAATGACTTTAAACACACTTTTTTTACTTGAAAAAGTAATAATTCACATCCAACCGTCATTTAAAGTCAAAAGATTAAATGTTAAAATTTCATCAATATTGACCATTTTTTGAACGTTCGACTGGTCCGGGGTCATCGTTTTTCATCAGATAATTGATTTTTTGGACTCTACCAAAAATGATTGAAAATGTCATTTGGATCAGGCCTCATGTTGAATAACCACTTTTTAAACCCTCACAGTGACCAAAATTGCCATTTTTACGGAGTTTTGCTTACTCAAAAGCTTCAATTTTGACCAATTTCAGGCACAGAATTGACTTTAAACACACTTATTTTAGTTGAAAGAGTAACAATTCACATCCAACCGTCATTTAAAGTCAAAAGATTAAATGTTAAAATGTCATCAATATTGACCATTTTTTGAACGTTTGACTGGTCTGGGGTCATCGTTTTTCATCACAAAATTGATTTTTAGGACTCTACCATAAATGATTCAAAATGTCATTTGGATCAGGCCTCATGTTGAATAACCACTTTTTAAACCCTCAGCGTGACCAAAATTGCCATTTTTACGGAGTTTTGCTTACTCAAAAGCTTCAATTTTGACCAATTTCAGGCACAGAATTGACTTTAAACACACTTATTTTAGTTGAAAAAGTAACAATTCACATCCAACAGTCATTTAAATTCAAAAGATTAAATGTTAAAATTTCTTCAATATTGACCATTCTTTGAACGTTTGACTGGTCTGGGGTCATCGTTTTTCATCATAAAATTGATTTTTAGGACTCTACCAAAAATGATTCAAAATGTCATTTGGATCAGGCCTCATGTTGAATAACCACGTCTTAAACCCTCAGTGTGACCAAAATTGCAATTTTTACGGAATTTTGCTTACTCAAAAGCTTCAATTTTGACCAATTTCAGGCACAGAAATGACTTTAAACACACTTATTTTAGTTGAAAAAGTAATAATTCACATCCAACAGTCATTTAAATTCAAAAGATTAAATGTTAAAATTTCTTCAATATTGACAATTTTTTGAACGTTCGACTGCTCCGGGGTCATCGTTTTTCATCAGAAAATTGATTTTTTGGACTCTACCAAAAATGATTCAAAAAGTCATTTGAATCGGGCCTCATGTTGAATAACCACTTTTTAAAACCTCACAGTGACCAAAATTGCCATTTTTACAGAGTTTTGCTTACTCAAAAGTTTCAATTTTGACGAATTTCAGGCACAGAAATGACTTTAAACACACTTATTTTCGTTGAAAAAGTAATAATTCACATCCAACCCTCATTTAAAGTCAAAAGATTAAATGTTAAAATGTCATCAATATTGACCATTTTCTAAACGTTCGATTTGTCCGGGGTCATCGATTTTTCGTCAGAAAATTCACATCCAACCATTATTTAACGTCAAAAGATTAAATGATAACATTTCATCAATATTGACCATTCTTTGAACGTTTGACTGGTCTGGGGTCATCATTTTTATCATAAAATTGATTTTTAGGACTCTACCAAAAATGATTCAAAATGTCATTTGGATCAGGCCTCATGTTGAATAACCACTTTTTAAACCCTCAGTGTGACCAAAATTGTATTTTTACGGAATTTTGCTTACTCAAAAGCTTCAATTTTGACCAATTTCAGGCACAGAAATGACTTTAAACACACGTATTTTAGTTAAAAAAGTAATAATTTACATCCAAAAGTCATTTAAATTCAAAAGATTAAATGTTAAAATTTCTTCAATATTGACCATTTTTTGAACGTTTGACTGCTCCGGGGTCATCGTTTTTCATCAGAAAATTGATTTTTTTGGACTCTACCAAAAATGATTCAAAAAGTCATTTGAATCGGGCCTCATGTTGAATAACCACTTGTTAAACCCTCACAGTGACCAAAATTGCCAATTTTACAGAGTTTTGCTTACTCAGAAGCTTCACTTTTGACCAATTTCAGGCACAGAAATGACTTTAAACACACTTTTTTACTTGAAAAAGTAATAATTCACATCCAACCGTCATTTAAAGTCAAAAGATTAAATGTTAACATTTCATCAATATTGACCATTTTTGGAACGTTCGACTGGTCCGGGGGCATCGTTTTTCATCAGAAAATACATTTTTGGGACTCCACCAAAAATGATTCAAAATGTCATTTGGATCGGGCCTCATGTTGAATAACCACTTTTTAAACCCTCACAGTGACCAAAATTGCCATTTTTACAGAGTTTTGCTTACTCAGAAGCTTCACTTTTGACCAATTTCAGGCACAGAAATGACTTTAAACACACTTATTTTCGTTGAAAAAGTAATAATTCACATCCAACCGTCATTTAAAGTCAAAAGATTAAATGTTATAATTTCATCAATATTGACCATTTTCTTAACGTTCGACTGGTCCGGGGTCATCGATTTTTCGTCAGAAAATTCACATCCAACCATCATTTAAAGTCAAAAGATTAAATGATAACATTTCATCAATATTGACCATTCTTTGAACGTTTGACTGGTCTGGGGTCATCGTTTTTCATCATAAAATTGATTTTTAGGACTCTACCAAAAATGATTCAAAATGTCATTTGGATCAGGCCTCATGTTAAATAACCACTTCTTAAACCCTCAGTGTGACCAAAATTGCCATTTTTACTGAATTTTGCTTACTCAAAAGCTTCAATTTTGACCAGTTTCAGGCACAGAAATGACCTTAAACACACTTATTTTAGTTGAAAAAGTAATAATTCACATCCAACAGTCATTTAAATTCAAAAGATTAAATGTTAAAATGTCTTCAATATTGACCATTTTTCGAATGTTCGACTGCTCCGGGGTCATCGTTTTCCATCAGAAAATTGATTTTTTGGACTCTACCAAAAATGATTCAAAAAGTCATTTGAATCGGGCCTCATGTTGAATAACCACTTTTTAAACCCTCAAAGTGACCAAAATTGCCATTTTTACAGAGTTTTGCTTACTCAAATGCTTCAATTTTGACCAATTTCAGGCACAGAAATGACTTTAAACACACTTTTTTTACTTGAAAAAGTAATAATTCACATCCAACCGTCATTTAAAGTCAAAAGATTAAATGTTAAAATTTCATCAATATTGACCATTTTTTGAACGTTCGACTGGTCCGGGGTCATCGTTTTTCATCAGATAATAATTTTTTGGACTCTACCAAAAATGATTGAAAATGTCATTTGGATCAGGCCTCATGTTGAATAACCACTTTTTAAACCCTCACAGTGACCAAAATTGCCATTTTTACAGAGTTTTGCCTACTCAAAAGTTTCAATTTTGATGAATTTCAGGCACAGAAATGTCTTTAAACACACTTATTTTCGTTGAAAAAGTAATAATTCACATCCAACCGTCATTTAAAGTCAAAAGATTAAATGTTAAAATGTCATCAATATTGACCATTTTTTGAATGTTTGACTGGTCTGGGGTCATCGTTTTTCATCACAAAATTGATTTTTAGGACTCTTTCATAAATGATTCAAAATGTCATTTGGATCAGGCCTCATGTTGAATAACCACTTTTTAAACCCTCAGCGTGACCAAAATTGCCATTTTTACGGAGTTTTGCTTACTCAAAAGCTTCAATTTTGACCAATTTCAGGCACAGAATTGACTTTAAACACACTTATTTTAGTTGAAAAAGTAACAATTCACATCCAACAGTCATTTAAAGTCAAAAGATTAAATGTTAAAATTTCTTCAATATTGACCATTTTTTGAACGTTCGACTGGTCCGGGGTCATCGTTTTTCATCAGAAAATTGATTTTTTGGATTCTACCAAAAATGATTCAAAATGTCATTTGTATCAGGCCTCATGTTGAATAACCACTTTTTAAACCCTCACATTGACCAAAATTGCCATTTTTACAGAGTTTGCTTACCCAGAAGCTTCAATTTTTACCAATTTCAGGCACAGAAATGACTTTAAACACACTTATTTCAGTTGAAAAAGTAATAATTCACATCCAACTGTCATTTAAAGTCAAAAGATTAAATGTTAAAATTCCATCAATCTTGACCATTTTTTGAACGTTCGACTGGTCCGGGGTCATCGTTTTTCATCAGAAAATTGATTTGTTTTGGATTCTACCAAAAATGATTCAAAATGTCATTTGGATTCGGTCTCATGTTGAATAAGCACTTTTTAAACCCTCACAGTGACCAAAATTGCCATTTTTACAGACTTTTGCTAACTCAGAAGCTTCAATTTTGACCAATTTCAGGCACAGAAATGACTTTAAAAACACTTATTTTAGTTGAAAAAGTAATAATTCACATCCAACCGTCTTTTAAAGTCAAAAGATTAAATGTTAAAATTTCATCAATATTGACCATTGTTTGAAAGTTCGACTGGTCCAGGGTCATCGTTTTTCATCAGAAAATTCACATCCAACCATCATTTAAAGTCAAAAGATTAAATGATAACATTTCATCAATATTGACCATTCTTTGAACGTTTGACTGGTCTGGGGTCATCGTTTTTCATCATAAAATTGATTTTTAGGACTCTACCAAAAATGATTCAAAATGTCATTTGGATCAGGCCTCATGTTGAATAACCACTTCTTAAACCCTCAGTGTGACCAAAATTGCAATTTTTATTGAATTTTGCTTACTCAAAAGCTTCAATTTTGACCAATTTCAGGCACAGAAATGACCTTAAACACACTTGTTTTAGTTGAAAAAGTAATAATTCACATCCAACAGTCATTTAAATTCAAAAGATTAAATGTTAAAATTTCTTCAATATTGACCATTTTTTGAATGTTCGACTGCTCCGGGGTCATCGTTTTCCATCAGAAAATTGATTTTTTGGACTCTACCAAAAATGATTCAAAAAGTCATTTGAATCGGGCCTCATGTTGAATAACCACTTTTTAACACCTCACAGTGACCAAAATTGCCATTTTTACAGAGTTTTGCTTACTCAGAAGCTTCACTTTTGACCAATTTCAGGCACAGAAATGACTTTAAACACACTTATTTTCGTTGACAAAGTAATAATTCACATCCAACCGTCATTTAAAGTCAAAAGATTAAATGTTAAAATTTCATCAATATTGACCATTTTTTGAACGTTCGACTGGTCCGGGGTCATCGTTTTTCATCAGAAAATAGATTTTGTGGACTCCACCAAAAATGATTCAAAATGTCATTTGGATCGGGCCTCATGTTGAATAACCACTTTTTAAACCCTCAAAGTGACCAAAATTGCCATTTTTACAGAGTTTTGCTTACTCAAATGCTTCAATTTTGACCAATTTCAGGCACAGAAATGACTTTAAACACACTTTTTCTACTTGAAAAAGTAATAATTCACATCCAACCGTCATTTAAAGTCAAAAGGTTAAATGTTAAAATTTCATCAATATTGACCATTTTTTGAACGTTCGACTGGTCCGGGGTCATCGTTTTTCATCAGATAATAATTTTTTGGACTCTACCAAAAATGATTGAAAATGTCATTTGGATCAGGCCTCATGTTGAATAACCACTTTTTAAACCCTCACAGTGACCAAAATTGCCATTTTTACAGAGTTTTCCCTACTCAAAAGTTTCAATTTTGATGAATTTCAGGCACAGAAATGTCTTTAAACACACTTATTTTCGTTGAAAAAGTAATAATTCACATCCAACCGTCATTTAAAGTCAAAAGAATAAATGTTAAAATGTCATCAATATTGACCATTTTTTGAACGTTTGACTGGTCTGGGGTCATCGTTTTTCATCACAAAATTGATTTTTAGGACTCTTTCATAAATGATTCAAAATGTCATTTGGATCAGGCCTCATGTTGAATAACCACTTTTTGAACCCTCAGCGTGACCAAAATTGCCATTTTTACGGAGTTTTGCTTACTCAAAAGCTTCAATTTTGACCAATTTCAGGCACAGAATTGACTTTAAACACACTTATTTTAGTTGAAAAAGTAACAATTCACATCCAACAGTCATTTAAAGTCAAAAGATTAAATGTTAAAATTTCTTCAATATTGACCATTTTTTGAACGTTCGACTGGTCCGGGGTCATCGTTTTTCATTAGAAAATTGATTTTTTGGATTCTACCAAAAATGATTCAAAATGTCATTTGTATCAGGCCTCATGTTGAATAACCACTTTTTAAACCCTCACATTGACCAAAATTGCCATTTTTACAGAGTTTGCTTACCCAGAAGCTTCAATTTTTACCAATTTCAGGCACAGAAATGACTTTAAACACACTTATTTCAGTTGAAAAAGTAATAATTCACATCCAACTGTCATTTAAAGTCAAAAGATTAAATGTTAAAATTCCATCAATCTTGACCATTTTTTGAACGTTCGACTGGTCCGGGGTCATCGTTTTTCATCAGAAAATTGATTTTTTTTGGATTCTACCAAAAATGATTCAAAATGTCATTTGGATTCGGTCTCATGTTGAATAAGCACTTTTTAAACCCTCACAGTGACCAAAATTGCCATTTTTACAGACTTTTGCTAACTCAGAAGCTTCAATTTTGACCAATTTCAGGCACAGAAATGACTTTAAAAACACTTATTTTAGTTGAAAAAGTAATAATTCACATCCAACCGTCTTTTAAAGTCAAAAGATTAAATGTTAAAATTTCATCAATATTGACCATTGTTTGAAAGTTCGACTGGTCCAGGGTCATCGTTTTTCATCAGAAAATTCACATCCAACCATCATTTAAAGTCAAAAGATTAAATGATAACATTTCATCAATATTGACCATTCTTTGAACGTTTGACTGGTCTGGGGTCATCGTTTTTCATCATAAAATTGATTTTTAGGACTCTACCAAAAATGATTCAAAATGTCATTTGGATCAGGCCTCATGTTGAATAACCACTTCTTAAACCCTCAGTGTGACCAAAATTGCAATTTTTATTGAATTTTGCTTACTCAAAAGCTTCAATTTTGACCAATTTCAGGCACAGAAATGACCTTAAACACACTTGTTTTAGTTGAAAAAGTAATAATTCACATCCAACAGTCATTTAAATTCAAAAGATTAAATGTTAAAATTTCTTCAATATTGACCATTTTTTGAATGTTCGACTGCTCCGGGGTCATCGTTTTCCATCAGAAAATTGATTTTTTGGACTCTACCAAAAATGATTCAAAAAGCCATTTGAATCGGGCCTCATGTTGAATAACCACTTTTTAACACCTCACAGTGACCAAAATTGCCATTTTTACAGAGTTTTGCTTACTCAGAAGCTTCACTTTTGACCAATTTCAGGCACAGAAATGACTTTAAACACACTTATTTTCGTTGACAAAGTAATAATTCACATCCAACCGTCATTTAAAGTCAAAAGATTAAATGTTAAAATTTCATCAATATTGACCATTTTTTGAACGTTCGACTGGTCCGGGGTCATCGTTTTTCATCAGAAAATAGATTTTGTGGACTCCACCAAAAATGATTCAAAATGTCATTTGGATCGGGCCTCATGTTGAATAACCACTTTTTAAACCCTCAAAGTGACCAAAATTGCCATTTTTACAGAGTTTTGCTTACTCAAATGCTTCAATTTTGACCAATTTCAGGCACAGAAATGACTTTAAACACACTTTTTTTACTTGAAAAAGTAATAATTCACATCCAACCGTCATTTAAAGTCAAAAGATTAAATGTTAAAATTTCATCAATATTGACCATTTTTTGAACGTTCGACTGGTCCGGTCAGATAATTGATTTTTTGGACTCTACCAAAAATGATTGAAAATGTCATTTGGATCAGGCCTCATGTTGAATAACCACTTTTTAAACCCTCACAGTGACCAAAATTGCCATTTTTACGGAGTTTTGCTTACTCAAAAGCTTCAATTTTGACCAATTTCAGGCACAGAATTGACTTTAAACACACTTATTTTAGTTGAAAGAGTAACAATTCACATCCAACCGTCATTTAAAGTCAAAAGATTAAATGTTAAAATGTCATCAATATTGACCATTTTTTGAACGTTTGACTGGTCTGGGGTCATCGTTTTTCATCACAAAATTGATTTTTAGGACTCTACCATAAATTATTCAAAATGTCATTTGGATCAGGCCTCATGTTGAATAACCACTTTTTAAACCCTCAGCGTGACCAAAATTGCCATTTTTACGGAGTTTTGCTTACTCAAAAGCTTCAATTTTGACCAATTTCAGGCACAGAATTGACTTTAAACACACTTATTTTAGTTGAAAGAGTAACAATTCACATCCAACAGTCATTTAAAGTCAAAAGATTAAATGTTAAAATTTCTTCAATATTGACCATTTTTTGAACGTTCGAATGGTCCGGGGTCATTGTTTTTCATCATAAAATTGATTTTTTGGACTCTACCAAAAATGATTCAAAATGTCATTTGGATCAGGCCTCATGTTAAATAACCACTTTTTAAACCCTCAGAGTGACCAAAATTAAAATTTTTACGGAGTTTTGCTTACTCAAAAGCTTCAATTTTTACCAATTCCAGGCACAGAAATGACTTTAAAAACACTTATTTTAGTTAAAAAAGTAATAATTCACATCCAACCGTCATTTAAAGTTAAAAGATTAAATGTTAAAATATCATCAATATTGACCATTTTTTGAACGTTTGACTGGTCCGGGGTCATCGTTTTTCATCATAAGATTGATTTTTTGGACTCTACCAAAAATGATTCAAAATGTCATTTGGATCAGGCCTCATGTTAAATAACCACTTTTTAAACCCTCAGAGTGACCAAAATTTACAATTTTTACGGAGTTTTGCTTACTCAAAAGCTCCAATTTTTACCAATTTCAGGCACAGAAATGACTTTAAACACACTTATTTCAGTTGAAAAAGTAATAATTCACATCCAACTGTCATTTAAAGTCAAAAGATTAAATGTTAAAATTCCATCAATCTTGACCATTTTTTGAACGTTCGACTGGTCCGGGGTCATCGTTTTTCATCAGAAAATTGATGTTTTTTTGGACTCTACCAAAAATGATTCAAAATGTCATTTGGATTCGGTCTCATGTTGAATAAGCACTTTTTAAACCCTCACAGTGACCAAAATTGCCATTTTTACAGACTTTTGCTAACTCAGAAGCTTCAATTTTGACCAATTTCAGGCACAGAAATGACTTTAAAAACACTTATTTTAGTTGAAAAAGTAATAATTCACATCCAACCGTCTTTTAAAGTCAAAAGATTAAATGTTAAAATTTCATCAATATTGACCATTGTTTGAAAGTTCGACTGGTCCAGGGTCATCGATTTTTCATCAGAAAGTTGATTTTTTGGACTCTACCAAAAATGATTCAAAAAGTCATTTGGATCGGGCCTCATGTTGAATAACCACTTTTTAAACCCTCACAGTGACCAAAATTGCCATTTTTACAGAGTTTTGCTTACTCAGAAGCTTCACTTTTGACCAATTTCAGGCACAGAAATGACTTTAAACACACTTATTTTCGTTGACAAAGTAATAATTCACATCCAACCGTCATTTAAAGTCAAAAGATTAAATGTTAAAATGTCATCAATATTGACCATTTTTTGAACGTTCGACTGGTCCGGGGGCATCGTTTTTCATCAGAAAATTGATTTTGTGGACTCCACCAAAAATGATTCAAAATGTCATTTGGATCGGGCCTCATGTTGAATAACCACTTTTTAAACCCTCACAGTGACCAAAATTGCCATTTTTACAGAGTTTTGCTTACTCAAAAGTTTCAATTTTGATGAATTTCGGGCACAGAAATGACTTTAAACACACTTATTTTCGTTGAAAAAGTAATAATTCACATCCAACCGTCATTTAAAGTCAAAAGAATAAATGTTATAATTTCATCAATATTGACCATTTTCTTAACGTTCGACTGGTCCGGGGTCACCGATTTTTCGTCAGAAAATTCACATCCAACCATCATTTAAAGTCAAAAGATTAAATGAAAACATTTCATCAATATTGACCATTCTTTGAACGTTTGACTGGTCTGGGGTCATCGTTTTTCATCATAAAATTGATTTTTAGGACTCTACCAAAAATGATTCAAAATGTCATTTGGATCAGGCCTCATGTTGAATAACCACTTTTTAAACCCTCAGTGTGACCAAAATTGCCATTTTTACGGAATTTTGCTTACTCAAAAGCTTCAATTTTGACCAATTTCAGGCACAGAAATGACTTTAAACACACTTATTTTCGTTGACAAAGTAATAATTCACATCCAACCGTCATTTAAAGTCAAAAGATTAAATGTTAAAATTTCATCAATATTGACCATTTTTTGAACGTTCGACTGGTCCGGGGGCATCGTTTTTCATCTGAAAATAAATTTTTGGAACTCCACCAAAAATGATTCAAAATGTCATTTGGATCGGGCCTCATGTTGAATAACCACTTTTTAAAACCCTCACAGTGACCAAAATTACCATTTTTACAGAGTTTTGCTTACTCAAAAGCTTCAATTTTTACCCAATTTCAGGCACAGAAATGACTTTAAACACACTTATTTTTGCTGTAAAAGTAATAATTCACATCCAACCGTCATTTAAAGTCAAAAGATTAAATGTTAAAATTTCATCAATATTGACCATTTTTTGAACGTTCGACTGGTCCGGGGTCATCGTTTTTCATCAGATAATTGATTTTTTGGACTCCACCAAAAATGATTCAAAATGTCATTTGGATCGGGCCTCGTGTTGAATAACCACTTTTTAAACCCTCACAGTGACCAAAATTGCCATTTTTACAGAGTTTTGCCTACTCAAAAGTTTCAATTTTGATGAATTTCAGGCACAGAAATGTCTTTAAACACACTTATTTTCGTTGAAAAAGTAATAATTCACATCCAACCGTCATTTAAAGTCAAAAGATTAAATGATAACATTTCATCAATATTGACCATTCATTGAACGTTTGACTGGTCCGGGGTCATCGTTTTCATCATAAAATTGATTTTTAGGACTCTACCAAAAATGATTCAAAATGTCATTTGGATCAGGCCTCATGTTGAATAACCACTTTTTAAACCCTCAGTGTGACCAAAATTGCCATTTTTACGGAATCTTGCTTACTCAAAAGCTTCAATTTTGACCAATTTCAGGCACAGAAATGACTTTAAACACACTTATTTTAGTTGAAAAAGTAATAATTCACATCCAACAGTCATTTAAATTCAAAAGATTAAATGTTAAAATGTCTTCAATATTGACCATTTTTTGAAGTGTCACCTGCTCCGGGGTCATCGTTTTTCATCAGAAAAATGATTTTTTGGACTCTACCAAAAATGATTCAAAAAGTCATTTGAATCGGGCCTCATGTTGAATAACCACTTTTTAAAACCTCACAGTGACCAAAATTGCCATTTTTACAGAGTTTTGCTTACTCAGAAGCTTCACTTTTGACCAATTTCAGGCACAGAAATGACTTTAAACACACTTATTTCCGTTGACAAAGTAATAATTCACATCCAACCGTCATTTAAAGTCAAAAGATTAAATGTTAAAATTTCATCAATATTGACCATTTTTTGAACGTTCGACTGGTCCGGGGGCATCGTTTTTCATCTTAAAATAAATTTTTGGGACTCCACCAAAAATGATTCAAAATGTCATTTGGATCGGGCCTCATGTTGAATAACCACTTTTTAAAACCCTCACAGTGACCAAAATTACCATTTTTACAGAGTTTTGCTTACTCAAAAGCTTCAATTTTTACCCAATTTCAGGCACAGAAATGACTTTAAACACACTTATTTTTGCTGTAAAAGTAATAATTCACATCCAACCGTCATTTAAAGTCAAAAGATTAAATGTTAAAATTTCATCAATATTGACCATTTTTTGAACGTTTGACTGGTCCGGGGTCATCGTTTTTCATCAGATAATTGATTTTTTGGACTCCACCAAAAATGATTCAAAATGTCATTTGGATCGGGCCTCGTGTTGAATAACCACTTTTTAAACCCTCACAGTGACCAAAATTGCCATTTTTACAGAGTTTTGCCTGCTCAAAAGTTTCAATTTTGATGAATTTCAGGCACAGAAATGTCTTTAAACACACTTATTTTCGTTGAAAAAGTAATAATTCACATCCAACCGTCATTTAAAGTCAAAAGATTAAATGTTAAAATGTCATCAATATTGACCATTTTTTGAACGTTTGACTGGTCTGGGGTCATCGTTTTTCATCATAAAATTGATTTTTAGGACTCTACCATAAACGATTCAAAATGTCATTTGGATCAGGCCTCATGCTGAATAACCACTTTTTAAACCCTCACATTGACCAAAATTGCCATTTTTATGGAGTTTTGCTTACTCAAAAGCTTCAATTTTGACCAATTTCAGGCACAGAAATGACTTAAACACACTTATTTTAGTTGAAAAAGTAACAATTCACATCCAACAGTCATTTAAAGTCAAAAGATTAAATGTTAAAATTTCTTCAATATTGACCATTTTTTGAACGTTCGACTGGTCCGGGGTCATCGTTTTTCATCAGAAAATTGATTTTTTGGACTCTACCAAAAATGATTCAAAATGTCATTTGGATCGGGCCTCATGTTGAATAACCACTTTTTAAACCCTCACATTGACCAAAATTTCCATTTTTACAGAGTTTGCTTACCCAGAAGCTTCAATTTTGACCAATTTCAGGCACAGAATTGACTTTAAACACACTTATTTTAGTTGAAAAAGTAATAATTCACATCCAACCGTCATTTAAAGTCAAAAGATTAAATGTTATAATTTCATCAATATTGACCATTTTCTTAACGTTCGACTGGTCCGGGGTCATCGATTTTTCGTCAGAAAATTCACATCCAACCATCATTTAAAGTCAAAAGATTAAATGATAACATTTCATCAATATTGACCATTCATTGAACGTTTGACTGGTCCGGGGTCATCGTTTTTCATCATAAAATTGATTTTTAGGACTCTACCAAAAATGATTCAAAATGTCATTTGGATCAGGCCTCATGTTGAATAACCACTTTTTAAACCCTCAGTGTGACCAAAATTGCCATTTTTACGGAATCTTGCTTACTCAAAAGCTTCAATTTTGACCAATTTCAGGCACAGAAATGACTTTAAACACACTTATTTTAGTTGAAAAAGTAATAATTCACATCCAACAGTCATTTAAATTCAAAAGATTAAATGTTAAAATGTCTTCAATATTGACCATTTTTTGAACGTTCGACTGCTCCGGGGTCATCGTTTTTCATCAGAAAATTGATTTTTTGGACTCTACCAAAAATGATTCAAAAAGTCATTTGAATCGGGCCTCATGTTGAATAACCACTTTTTAAACCCTCACAGTGACCAAAAGTGCCATTTTTACAGAGTTTTGCTTACTCAGAAACTTCACTTTTGACCAATTTCAGGCACAGAAATGACTTTAAACACACTTATTTTCGTTGACAAAGTAATAATTCACATCCAACCGTCATTTAAAGTCAAAAGATTAAATGTTAAAATTTCATCAATATTGACCATTTTTTGAACGTTCGACTGGTCCGGGGGCATCGTTTTTCATCTGAAAATAAATTTTTGGGACTCCACCAAAAATGATTCAAAATGTCATTTGGATCGGGCCTCATGTTGAATAACCACTTTTTAAAACCCTCACAGTGACCAAAATTACCATTTTTACAGAGTTTTGCTTACTCAAAAGCTTCAATTTTTACCCAATTTCAGGCACAGAAATGACTTTAAACACACTTATTTTTGCTGTAAAAGTAATAATTCACATCCAACCGTCATTTAAAGTCAAAAGATTAAATGTTAAAATTTCATCAATATTGACCATTTTTTGAACGTTCGACTGGTCCGGGGTCATCGTTTTTCATCAGAAAATTGATTTTGTGGACTCCACCAAAAATGATTCAAAATGTCATTTGGATCGGGCCTCATGTTGAATAACCACTTTTTAAACCCTCAAAGTGACCAAAATTGCCATTTTTACAGAGTTTTGCTTACTCAAATGCTTCAATTTTGACCAATTTCAGGCACAGAAATGACTTTAAACACACTTTTTTACTTGAAAAAGTAATAATTCACATCCAACCGTCATTTAAAGTCAAAAGATTAAATGTTAAAATTTCATCAATATTGACCATTTTTTGAACGTTCGACTGGTCCGGGGTCATCGTTTTTCATCAGATAATTGATTTTTTGGACTCTACCAAAAATGATTGAAAATGTCATTTGGATCAGGCCTCATGTTGAATAACCACTTTTTAAACCCTCACAGTGACCAAAATTGCCATTTTTACGGAGTTTTGCTTACTCAAAAGCTTCAATTTTGACCAATTTCAGGCACAGAATTGACTTTAAACACACTTATTTTAGTTGAAAGAGTAACAATTCACATCCAACCGTCATTTAAAGTCAAAAGATTAAATGTTAAAATGTCATCAATATTGACCATTTTTTGAACGTTTGACTGGTCTGGGGTCATCGTTTTTCATCACAAAATTGATTTTTAGGACTCTACCATAAATGATTCAAAAAGTCATTTGGATCAGGCCTCATGTTGAATAACCACTTTTTAAACCCTCAGCGTGACCAAAATTGCCATTTTTACGGAGTTTTGCTTACTCAAAAGCTCCAATTTTTACCAATTTCAGGCACAGAAATGACTTTAAACACACTTATTTCAGTTGAAAAAGTAATAATTCACATCCAACTGTCATTTAAAGTCAAAAGATTAAATGTTAAAATTCCATCAATCTTGACCATTTTTTGAACGTTCGACTGGTCCGGGGTCATCGTTTTTCATCAGAAAATTGATGTTTTTTTGGACTCTACCAAAAATGATTCAAAATGTCATTTGGATTCTGTCTCATGTTGAATAAGCACTTTTTAAACCCTCACAGTGACCAAAATTGCCATTTTTACGGAGTTTTGCTTACTCAAAAGCTTCAATTTTGACCAATTTCAGGCACAGAAATGACTTTAAACACACTTTTTTTACTTGAAAAAGTAATAATTCACATCCAACCGTCATTTAAAGTCAAAAGATTAAATGTTAAAATTTCATCAATATTGACCATTTTTTGAACGTTCGACTGGTCCGGGGTCATCGTTTTTCATCAGATAATTGATTTTTTGGACTCTACCAAAAATGATTGAAAATGTCATTTGGATCAGGCCTCATGTTGAATAACCACTTTTTAAACCCTCACAGTGACCAAAATTGCCATTTTTACGGAGTTTTGCTTACTCAAAAGCTTCAATTTTGACCAATTTCAGGCACAGAATTGACTTTAAACACACTTATTTTAGTTGAAAGAGTAACAATTCACATCCAACCGTCATTTAAAGTCAAAAGATTAAATGTTAAAATGTCATCAATATTGACCATTTTTTGAACGTTTGACTGGTCTGGGGTCATCGTTTTTCATCACAAAATTGATTTTTAGGACTCTACCATAAATGATTCAAAATGTCATTTGGATCAGGCCTCATGTTGAATAACCACTTTTTAAACCCTCAGCGTGACCAAAATTGCCATTTTTACGGAGTTTTGCTTACTCAAAAGCTTCAATTTTGACCAATTTCAGGCACAGAATTGACTTTAAACACACTTATTTTAGTTGAAAGAGTAACAATTCACATCCAACAGTCATTTAAAGTCAAAAGATTAAATGTTAAAATTTCTTCAATATTGACCATTTTTTGAACGTTCGACTGGTCCGGGGTCATCGTTTTTCATCATAAAATTGATTTTTTGGACTCTACCAAAAACGATTCAAAATGTCATTTGGATCAGGCCTCATGTTAAATAACCACTTTTTAAACCCTCAGAGTGACCAAAATTACAATTTTTACGGAGTTTTGCTTACTCAAAAGCTTCAATTTTTACCAATTTCAGGCACAGAAATGACTTTAAACACACTTATTTTAGTTGAAAAAGTAATAATTCACATCCAACCGTCATTTAAAGTTAAAAGATTAAATGTTAAAATATCATCAATATTGACCATTTTTTGAACGTTTGACTGGTCCGGGGTCATCATTTTTCATCATAAAATTGATTTTTTGGACTCTACCAAAAATGATTCAAAATGTCATTTGGATCAGGCCTCATGTTAAATAACCACTTTTTAAACCCTCAGAGTGACCAAAAATACAATTTTTATGGAGTTTTGCTTACTCAAAAGCTCCAATTTTTACCAATTTCAGGCACAGAAATGACTTTAAACACACTTATTTCAGTTGAAAAAGTAATAATTCACATCCAACTGTCATTTAAAGTCAAAAGATTAAATGTTAAAATTCCATCAATCTTGACCATTTTTTGAACGTTCGACTGGTCCGGGGTCATCGTTTTTCATCAGAAAATTGATGTTTTTTTGGACTCTACCAAAAATGATTCAAAATGTCATTTGGATTCGGTCTCATGTTGAATAAGCACTTTTTAAACCCTCACAGTGACCAAAATTGCCATTTTTACAGACTTTTGCTAACTCAGAAGCTTCAATTTTGACCAATTTCAGGCACAGAAATGACTTTAAAAACACTTATTTTAGTTGAAAAAGTAATAATTCACATCCAACCGTCTTTTAAAGTCAAAAGATTAAATGTTAAAATTTCATCAATATTGACCATTGTTTGAAAGTTCGACTGGTCCAGGGTCATCGATTTTTCATCAGAAAGTTGATTTTTTGGACTCTACCAAAAATGATTCAAAAAGTCATTTGGATCGGGCCTCATGTTGAATACCACTTTTTAAACCCTCACAGTGACCAAAATTGCCATTTTTACAGAGTTTTGCTTACTCAGAAGCTTCACTTTTGACCAATTTCAGGCACAGAAATGACTTTAAACACACTTATTTTCGTTGACAAAGTAATAATTCACATCCAACCGTCATTTAAAGTCAAAAGATTAAATGTTAAAATGTCATCAATATTGACCATTTTTTGAACGTTCGACTGGTCCGGGGGCATCGTTTTTCATCAGAAAATTGATTTTGTGGACTCCACCAAAAATGATTCAAAATGTCATTTGGATCGGGCCTCATGTTGAATAACCACTTTTTAAACCCTCACAGTGACCAAAATTGCCATTTTTACAGAGTTTTGCTTACTCAAAAGTTTCAATTTTGATGAATTTCGGGCACAGAAATGACTTTAAACACACTTATTTTCGTTGAAAAAGTAATAATTCACATCCAACCGTCATTTAAAGTCAAAAGAATAAATGTTATAATTTCATCAATATTGACCATTTTCTTAACGTTCGACTGGTCCGGGGTCACCGATTTTTCGTCAGAAAATTCACATCCAACCATCATTTAAAGTCAAAAGATTAAATGAAAACATTTCATCAATATTGACCATTCTTTGAACGTTTGACTGGTCTGGGGTCATCGTTTTTCATCATAAAATTGATTTTTAGGACTCTACCAAAAATGATTCAAAATGTCATTTGGATCAGGCCTCATGTTGAATAACCACTTTTTAAACCCTCAGTGTGACCAAAATTGCAATTTTTACGGAATTTTGCTTACTCAAAAGCTTCAATTTTGACCAATTTCAGGCACAGAAATGACTTTAAACACACTTATTTTAGTTGAAAAAGTAATAATTCACATCCAACAGTCATTTAAATTCAAAAGATTAAATGTTAAAATTTCTTCAATATTGACCATTTTTTGAAGTGTCACCTGCTCCGGGGTCATCGTTTTTCATCAGAAAATTGATTTTTTGGACTCTACCAAAAATGATTCAAAAAGTCATTTGAATCGGGCCTCATGTTGAATAACCACTTTTTAAAACCTCACAGTGACCAAAATTGCCATTTTTACAGAGTTTTGCTTACTCAGAAGCTTCACTTTTGACCAATTTCAGGCACAGAAATGACTTTAAACACACTTATTTTCGTTGACAAAGTAATAATTCACATCCAACCGTCATTTAAAGTCAAAAGATTAAATGTTAAAATTTCATCAATATTGACCATTTTTTGAACGTTCGACTGGTCCGGGGGCATCGTTTTTCATCTGAAAATAAATTTTTGGGACTCCACCAAAAATGATTCAAAATGTCATTTGGATCGGGCCTCATGTTGAATAACCACTTTTTAAAACCCTCACAGTGACCAAAATTACCATTTTTACAGAGTTTTGCTTACTCAAAAGCTTCAATTTTTACCCAATTTCAGGCACAGAAATGACTTTAAACACACTTATTTTTGCTGTAAAAGTAATAATTCACATCCAACCGTCATTTAAAGTCAAAAGATTAAATGTTAAAATTTCATCAATATTGACCATTTTTTGAACGTTCGACTGGTCCGGGGTCATCGTTTTTCATCAGATAATTGATTTTTTGGACTCCACCAAAAATGATTCAAAATGTCATTTGGATCGGGCCTCGTGTTGAATAACCACTTTTTAAACCCTCACAGTGACCAAAATTGCCATTTTTACAGAGTTTTGCCTACTCAAAAGTTTCAATTTTGATGAATTTCAGGCACAGAAATGTCTTTAAACACACTTATTTTCGTTGAAAAAGTAATAATTCACATCCAACCGTCATTTAAAGTCAAAAGATTAAATGTTAAAATGTCATCAATATTGACCATTTTTTGAACGTTTGACTGGTCTGGGGTCATCGTTTTTCATCAGAAAATTGATTTTTTGGACTCTACCAAAAATGATTCAAAATGTCATTTGGATCGGGCCTCATGTTGAATAACCACTTTTTAAACCCTCACATTGACCAAAATTTCCATTTTTACAGAGTTTGCTTACCCAGAAGCTTCAATTTTGACCAATTTCAGGCACAGAATTGACTTTAAACACACTTATTTTACTTGAAAAAGTAATAATTCATATCCAACCGTCATTTAAAGTCAAAAGATTAAATGTTATAATTTCATCAATATTGACCATTTTCTTAACGTTCGACTGGTCCGGGGTCATCGATTTTTCGTCAGAAAATTCACATCCAACCATCATTTAAAGTCAAAAGATTAAATGATAACATTTCATCAATATTGACCATTCATTGAACGTTTGACTGGTCCGGGGTCATCGTTTTTCATCATAAAATTGATTTTTAGGACTCTACCAAAAATGATTCAAAATGTCATTTGGATCAGGCCTCATGTTGAATAACCACTTTTTAAACCCTCAGTGTGACCAAAATTGCCATTTTTACGGAATCTTGCTTACTCAAAAGCTTCAATTTTGACCAATTTCAGGCACAGAAATGACTTTAAACACACTTATTTTATTTGAAAAAGTAATAATTCACATCCAACAGTCATTTAAATTCAAAAGATTAAATGTTAAAATGTCTTCAATATTGACCATTTTTTGAACGTTCGACTGCTCCGGGGTCATCGTTTTTCATCAGAAAATTGATTTTTTGGACTCTACCAAAAATGATTCAAAAAGTCATTTGAATCGGGCCTCATGTTGAATAACCACTTTTTAAACCCTCACAGTGACCAAAAGTGCCATTTTTACAGAGTTTTGCTTACTCAGAAACTTCACTTTTGACCAATTTCAGGCACAGAAATGACTTTAAACACACTTATTTTTGTTGACAAAGTAATAATTCACATCCAACCGTCATTTAAAGTCAAAAGATTAAATGTTAAAATTTCATCAATATTGACCATTTTTTGAACGTTCGACTGGTCCGGGGTCATCGTTTTTCATCAGATAATTGATTTTTTGGACTCTACCAAAAATGATTGAAAATGTCATTTGGATCAGGCCTCATGTTGAATAACCACTTTTTAAACCCTCACAGTGACCAAAATTGCCATTTTTACGGAGTTTTGCTTACTCAAAAGCTTCAATTTTGACCAATTTCAGGCACAGAATTGACTTTAAACACACTTATTTTAGTTGAAAGAGTAACAATTCACATCCAACAGTCATTTAAAGTCAAAAGATTAAATGTTAAAATTTCTTCAATATTGACCATTTTTTGAACGTTCGACTGGTCCGGGGTCATCGTTTTTCATCATAAAATTGATTTTTTGGACTCTACCAAAAATGATTCAAAATGTCATTTGGATCAGGCCTCATGTTAAATAACCACTTTTTAAACCCTCAGAGTGACCAAAATTAAAATTTTTACGGAGTTTTGCTTACTCAAAAGCTTCAATTTTTACCAATTTCAGGCACAGAAATGACTTTAAACACACTTATTTTAGTTGAAAAAGTAATAATTCACATCCAACCGTCATTTAAAGTTAAAAGATTAAATGTTAAAATATCATCAATATTGACCATTTTTTGAACGTTTGACTGGTCCGGGGTCATCGTTTTTCATCATAAAATTGATTTTTTGGACTCTACCAAAAATGATTCAAAATGTCATTTGGATCAGGCCTCATGTTAAATAACCACTTTTTAAACCCTCAGAGTGACCAAAATTACAATTTTTACGGAGTTTTGCTTACTCAAAAGCTCCAATTTTTACCAATTTCAGGCACAGAAATGACTTTAAACACACTTATTTCAGTTGAAAAAGTAATAATTCACATCCAACTGTCATTTAAAGTCAAAAGATTAAATGTTAAAATTCCATCAATCTTGACCATTTTTTGAACGTTCGACTGGTCCGGGGTCATCGTTTTTCATCAGAAAATTGATGTTTTTTTGGACTCTACCAAAAATGATTCAAAATGTCATTTGGATTCTGTCTCATGTTGAATAAGCACTTTTTAAACCCTCACAGTGACCAAAATTGCCATTTTTACAGACTTTTGCTAACTCAGAAGCTTCAATTTTGACCAATTTCAGGCACAGAAATGACTTTAAAAACACTTATTTTAGTTGAAAAAGTAATAATTCACATCCAACCGTCTTTTAAAGTCAAAAGATTAAATGTTAAAATTTCATCAATATTGACCATTGTTTGAAAGTTCGACTGGTCCAGGGTCATTGATTTTTCATCAGAAAGTTGATTTTTTGGACTCTACCAAAAATGATTCAAAAAGTCATTTGGATCGGGCCTCATGTTGAATAACCACTTTTTAAACCCTCACAGTGACCAAAATTGCCATTTTTACAGAGTTTTGCTTACTCAGAAGCTTCACTTTTGACCAATTTCAGGCACAGAAATGACTTTAAACACACTTATTTTCGTTGACAAAGTAATAATTCACATCCAACCGTCATTTAAAGTCAAAAGATTAAATGTTAAAATGTCATCAATATTGACCATTTTTTGAACGTTCGACTGGTCCGGGGGCATCGTTTTTCATCAGAAAATTGATTTTGTGGATTCCACCAAAAATGATTCAAAATGTCATTTGGATCGGGCCTCATGTTGAATAACCACTTTTTAAACCCTCACAGTGACCAAAATTGCCATTTTTACAGAGTTTTGCTTACTCAAAAGTTTCAATTTTGATGAATTTCGGGCACAGAAATGACTTTAAACACACTTATTTTCGTTGAAAAAGTAATAATTCACATCCAACCGTCATTTAAAGTCAAAAGAATAAATGTTATAATTTCATCAATATTGACCATTTTCTTAACGTTCGACTGGTCCGGGGTCACCGATTTTTCGTCAGAAAATTCACATCCAACCATCATTTAAAGTCAAAAGATTAAATGAAAACATTTCATCAATATTGACCATTCTTTGAACGTTTGACTGGTCTGGGGTCATCGTTTTTCATCATAAAATTGATTTTTAGGACTCTACCAAAAATGATTCAAAATGTCATTTGGATCAGGCCTCATGTTGAATAACCACTTTTTAAACCCTCAGTGTGACCAAAATTGCCATTTTTACGGAATTTTGCTTACTCAAAAGCTTCAATTTTGACCAATTTCAGGCACAGAAATGACTTTAAACACACTTATTTTAGTTGAAAAAGTAATAATTCACATCCAACAGTCATTTAAATTCAAAAGATTAAATGTTAAAATTTCTTCAATATTGACCATTTTTTGAAGTGTCACCTGCTCCGGGGTCATCGTTTTTCATCAGAAAATTGATTTTTTGGACTCTACCAAAAATGATTCAAAAAGTCATTTGAATCGGGCCTCATGTTGAATAACCACTTTTTAAAACCTCACAGTGACCAAAATTGCCATTTTTACAGAGTTTTGCTTACTCAGAAGCTTCACTTTTGACCAATTTCAGGCACAGAAATGACTTTAAACACACTTATTTCCGTTGACAAAGTAATAATTCACATCCAACCGTCATTTAAAGTCAAAAGATTAAATGTTAAAATTTCATCAATATTGACCATTTTTTGAACGTTCGACTGGTCCGGGGGCATCGTTTTTCATCTTAAAATAAATTTTTGGGACTCCACCAAAAATGATTCAAAATGTCATTTGGATCGGGCCTCATGTTGAATAACCACTTTTTAAAACCCTCACAGTGACCAAAATTACCATTTTTACAGAGTTTTGCTTACTCAAAAGCTTCAATTTTTACCCAATTTCAGGCACAGAAATGACTTTAAACACACTTATTTTTGCTGTAAAAGTAATAATTCACATCCAACCGTCATTTAAAGTCAAAAGATTAAATGTTAAAATTTCATCAATATTGACCATTTTTTGAACGTTTGACTGGTCCGGGGTCATCGTTTTTCATCAGATAATTGATTTTTTGGACTCCACCAAAAATGATTCAAAATGTCATTTGGATCGGGCCTCGTGTTGAATAACCACTTTTTAAACCCTCACAGTGACCAAAATTGCCATTTTTACAGAGTTTTGCCTGCTCAAAAGTTTCAATTTTGATGAATTTCAGGCACAGAAATGTCTTTAAACACACTTATTTTCGTTGAAAAAGTAATAATTCACATCCAACCGTCATTTAAAGTCAAAAGATTAAATGTTAAAATGTCATCAATATTGACCATTTTTTGAACGTTTTGACTGGTCTGGGGTCATCGTTTTTCATCATAAAATTGATTTTTAGGACTCTACCATAAACGATTCAAAATGTCATTTGGATCAGGCCTCATGCTGAATAACCACTTTTTAAACCCTCACATTGACCAAAATTGCCATTTTTATGGAGTTTTGCTTACTCAAAAGCTTCAATTTTGACCAATTTCAGGCACTGAAATGACTTAAACACACTTATTTTAGTTGAAAAAGTAACAATTCACATCCAACAGTCATTTAAAGTCAAAAGATTAAATGTTAAAATTTCTTCAATATTGACCATTTTTTGAACGTTCGACTGGTCCGGGGTCATCGTTTTTCATCAGAAAATTGATTTTTTGGACTCTACCAAAAATGATTCAAAATGTCATTTGGATCGGGCCTCATGTTGAATAACCACTTTTTAAACCCTCACATTGACCAAAATTTCCATTTTTACAGAGTTTGCTTACCCAGAAGCTTCAATTTTGACCAATTTCAGGCACAGAATTGACTTTAAACACACTTATTTTCGTTGAAAAAGTAATAATTCACATCCAACCGTCATTTAAAGTCAAAAGATTAAATGTTATAATTTCATCAATATTGACCATTTTCTTAACGTTCGACTGGTCCGGGGTCATCGATTTTTCGTCAGAAAATTCACATCCAACCATCATTTAAAGTCAAAAGATTAAATGATAACATTTCATCAATATTGACCATTCATTGAACGTTTGACTGGTCCGGGGTCATCGTTTTTCATCATAAAATTGATTTTTAGGACTCTACCAAAAATGATTCAAAATGTCATTTGGATCAGGCCTCATGTTGAATAACCACTTTTTAAACCCTCATTGTGACCAAAATTGCCATTTTTACGGAATCTTGCTTACTCAAAAGCTTCAATTTTGACCAATTTCAGGCACAGAAATGACTTTAAACACACTTATTTTAGTTGAAAAAGTAATAATTCACATCCAACAGTCATTTAAATTCAAAAGATTAAATGTTAAAATGTCTTCAATATTGACCATTTTTTGAACGTTCGACTGCTCCGGGGTCATCGTTTTTCATCAGAAAATTGATTTTTTGGACTCTACCAAAAATGATTCAAAAAGTCATTTGAATCGGGCCTCATGTTGAATAACCACATTTTAAACCCTCACAGTGACCAAAAGTGCCATTTTTACAGAGTTTTGCTTACTCAGAAACTTCACTTTTGACCAATTTCAGGCACAGAAATGACTTTAAACACACTTATTTTCGTTGACAAAGTAATAATTCACATCCAACCGTCATTTAAAGTCAAAAGATTAAATGTTAAAATTTCATCAATATTGACCATTTTTTGAACGTTCGACTGGTCCGGGGGCATCGTTTTTCATCTGAAAATAAATTTTTGGGACTCCACCAAAAATGATTCAAAATGTCATTTGGATCGGGCCTCATGTTGAATAACCACTTTTTAAAACCCTCACAGTGACCAAAATTACCATTTTTACAGAGTTTTGCTTACTCAAAAGCTTCAATTTTTACCCAATTTCAGGCACAGAAATGACTTTAAACACACTTATTTTTGCTGTAAAAGTAATAATTCACATCCAACCGTCATTTAAAGTCAAAAGATTAAATGTTAAAATTTCATCAATATTGACCATTTTTTGAACGTTCGACTGGTCCGGGGTCATCGTTTTTCATCAGAAAATTGATTTTGTGGACTCCACCAAAAATGATTCAAAATGTCATTTGGATCGGGCCTCATGTTGAATAACCACTTTTTAAACCCTCAAAGTGACCAAAATTGCCATTTTTACAGAGTTTTGCTTACTCAAATGCTTCAATTTTGACCAATTTCAGGCACAGAAATGACTTTAAACACACTTTTTGTACTTGAAAAAGTAATAATTCACATCCAACCGTCATTTAAAGTCAAAAGATTAAATGTTAAAATTTCATCAATATTGACCATTTTTTTAACGTTCGACTGGTCCGGGGTCATCGTTTTTCATCAGATAATTGATTTTTTGGACTCTACCAAAAATGATTGAAAATGTCATTTGGATCAGGCCTCATGTTGAATAACCACTTTTTAAACCCTCACAGTGACCAAAATTGCCATTTTTACGGAGTTTTGCTTACTCAAAAGCTTCAATTTTGACCAATTTCAGGCACAGAATTGACTTTAAACACACTTATTTTAGTTGAAAGAGTAACAATTCACATCCAACCGTCATTTAAAGTCAAAAGATTAAATGTTAAAATGTCATCAATATTGACCATTTTTTGAACGTTTGACTGGTCTGGGGTCATCGTTTTTCATCACAAAATTGATTTTTAGGACTCTACCATAAATGATTCAAAAAGTCATTTGGATCAGGCCTCATGTTGAATAACCACTTTTTAAACCCTCAGCGTGACCAAAATTGCCATTTTTACGGAGTTTTGCTTACTCAAAAGCTCCAATTTTTACCAATTTCAGGCACAGAAATGACTTTAAACACACTTATTTCAGTTGAAAAAGTAATAATTCACATCCAACTGTCATTTAAAGTCAAAAGATTAAATGTTAAAATTCCATCAATCTTGACCATTTTTTGAACGTTCGACTGGTCCGGGGTCATCGTTTTTCATCAGAAAATTGATGTTTTTTTGGACTCTACCAAAAATGATTCAAAATGTCATTTGGATTCTGTCTCATGTTGAATAAGCACTTTTTAAACCCTCACAGTGACCAAAATTGCCATTTTTACGGAGTTTTGCTTACTCAAAAGCTTCAATTTTGACCAATTTCAGGCACAGAAATGACTTTAAACACACTTTTTTTACTTGAAAAAGTAATAATTCACATCCAACCGTCATTTAAAGTCAAAAGATTAAATGTTAAAATTTCATCAATATTGACCATTTTTTGAACGTTCGACTGGTCCGGGGTCATCGTTTTTCATCAGATAATTGATTTTTTGGACTCTACCAAAAATGATTGAAAATGTCATTTGGATCAGGCCTCATGTTGAATAACCACTTTTTAAACCCTCACAGTGACCAAAATTGCCATTTTTACGGAGTTTTGCTTACTCAAAAGCTTCAATTTTGACCAATTTCAGGCACAGAATTGACTTTAAACACACTTATTTTAGTTGAAAGAGTAACAATTCACATCCAACCGTCATTTAAAGTCAAAAGATTAAATGTTAAAATGTCATCAATATTGACCATTTTTTGAACGTTTGACTGGTCTGGGGTCATCGTTTTTCGTCACAAAATTGATTTTTAGGACTCTACCATAAATGATTCAAAATGTCATTTGGATCAGGCCTCATGTTGAATAACCACTTTTTAAACCCTCAGCGTGACCAAAATTGCCATTTTTACGGAGTTTTGCTTACTCAAAAGCTTCAATTTTGACCAATTTCAGGCACAGAATTGACTTTAAACACACTTATTTTAGTTGAAAGAGTAACAATTCACATCCAACAGTCATTTAAAGTCAAAAGATTAAATGTTAAAATTTCTTCAATATTGACCATTTTTTGAACGTTCGACTGGTCCGGGGTCATCGTTTTTCATCATAAAATTGATTTTTTGGACTCTACCAAAAACGATTCAAAATGTCATTTGGATCAGGCCTCATGTTAAATAACCACTTTTTAAACCCTCAGAGTGACCAAAATTACAATTTTTACGGAGTTTTGCTTACTCAAAAGCTTCAATTTTTACCAATTTCAGGCACAGAAATGACTTTAAACACACTTATTTTAGTTGAAAAAGTAATAATTCACATCCAACCGTCATTTAAAGTTAAAAGATTAAATGTTAAAATATCATCAATATTGACCATTTTTTGAACGTTTGACTGGTCCGGGGTCATCGTTTTTCATCATAAAATTGATTTTTTGGACTCTACCAAAAATGATTCAAAATGTCATTTGGATCAGGCCTCATGTTAAATAACCACTTTTTAAACCCTCAGAGTGACCAAAAATACAATTTTTACGGAGTTTTGCTTACTCAAAAGCTCCAATTTTTACCAATTTCAGGCACAGAAATGACTTTAAACACACTTATTTCAGTTGAAAAAGTAATAATTCACATCCAACTGTCATTTAAAGTCAAAAGATTAAATGTTAAAATTCCATCAATCTTGACCATTTTTTGAACGTTCGACTGGTCCGGGGTCATCGTTTTTCATCAGAAAATTGATGTTTTTTTGGACTCTACCAAAAATGATTCAAAATGTCATTTGGATTCGGTCTCATGTTGAATAAGCACTTTTTAAACCCTCACAGTGACCAAAATTGCCATTTTTACAGACTTTTGCTAACTCAGAAGCTTCAATTTTGACCAATTTCAGGCACAGAAATGACTTTAAAAACACTTATTTTAGTTGAAAAAGTAATAATTCACATCCAACCGTCTTTTAAAGTCAAAAGATTAAATGAAAACATTTCATCAATATTGACCATTCTTTGAACGTTTGACTGGTCTGGGGTCATCGTTTTTCATCATAAAATTGATTTTTAGGACTCTACCAAAAATGATTCAAAATGTCATTTGGATCAGGCCTCATGTTGAATAACCACTTTTTAAACCCTCAGTGTGACCAAAATTGCAATTTTTACGGAATTTTGCTTACTCAAAAGCTTCAATTTTGACCAATTTCAGGCACAGAAATGACTTTAAACACACTTATTTTAGTTGAAAAAGTAATAATTCACATCCAACAGTCATTTAAATTCAAAAGATTAAATGTTAAAATTTCTTCAATATTGACCATTTTTTGAAGTGTCACCTGCTCCGGGGTCATCGTTTTTCATCAGAAAATTGATTTTTTGGACTCTACCAAAAATGATTCAAAAAGTCATTTGAATCGGGCCTCATGTTGAATAACCACTTTTTAAAACCTCACAGTGACCAAAATTGCCATTTTTACAGAGTTTTGCTTACTCAGAAGCTTCACTTTTGACCAATTTCAGGCACAGAAATGACTTTAAACACACTTATTTTCGTTGACAAAGTAATAATTCACATCCAACCGTCATTTAAAGTCAAAAGATTAAATGTTAAAATTTCATCAATATTGACCATTTTTTGAACGTTCGACTGGTCCGGGGGCATCGTTTTTCATCTGAAAATACATTTTTGGGACTCCACCAAAAATGATTCAAAATGTCATTTGGATCGGGCCTCATGTTGAATAACCACTTTTTAAAACCCTCACAGTGACCAAAATTACCATTTTTACAGAGTTTTGCTTACTCAAAAGCTTCAATTTTTACCCAATTTCAGGCACAGAAATGACTTTAAACACACTTATTTTCGCTGTAAAAGTAATAATTCACATCCAACCGTCATTTAAAGTCAAAAGATTAAATGTTAAAATTTCATCAATATTGACCATTTTTTGAACGTTCGACTGGTCCGGGGTCATCGTTTTTCATCAGATAATTGATTTTTTGGACTCCACCAAAAATGATTCAAAATGTCATTTGGATCGGGCCTCGTGTTGAATAACCACTTTTTAAACCCTCACAGTGACCAAAATTGCCATTTTTACAGAGTTTTGCCTACTCAAAAGTTTCAATTTTGATGAATTTCAGGCACAGAAATGTCTTTAAACACACTTATTTTCGTTGAAAAAGTAATAATTCACATCCAACCGTCATTTAAAGTCAAAAGATTAAATGTTAAAATGTCATCAATATTGACCATTTTTTGAACGTTTGACTGGTCTGGGGTCATCGTTTTTCATCAGAAAATTGATTTTTTGGACTCTACCAAAAATGATTCAAAATGTCATTTGGATCGGGCCTCATGTTGAATAACCACTTTTTAAACCCTCACATTGACCAAAATTTCCATTTTTACAGAGTTTGCTTACCCAGAAGCTTCAATTTTGACCAATTTCAGGCACAGAATTGACTTTAAACACACTTATTTTAGTTGAAAAAGTAATAATTCATATCCAACCGTCATTTAAAGTCAAAAGATTAAATGTTATAATTTCATCAATATTGACCATTTTCTTAACGTTCGACTGGTCCGGGGTCATCGATTTTTCGTCAGAAAATTCACATCCAACCATCATTTAAAGTCAAAAGATTAAATGATAACATTTCATCAATATTGACCATTCATTGAACGTTTGACTGGTCCGGGGTCATCGTTTTTCATCATAAAATTGATTTTTAGGACTCTACCAAAAATGATTCAAAATGTCATTTGGATCAGGCCTCATGTTGAATAACCACTTTTTAAACCCTCAGTGTGACCAAAATTGCCATTTTTACGGAATCTTGCTTACTCAAAAGCTTCAATTTTGACCAATTTCAGGCACAGAAATGACTTTAAACACACTTATTTTAGTTGAAAAAGTAATAATTCACATCCAACAGTCATTTAAATTCAAAAGATTAAATGTTAAAATGTCTTCAATATTGACCATTTTTTGAACGTTCGACTGCTCCGGGGTCATCGTTTTTCATCAGAAAATTGATTTTTTGGACTCTACCAAAAATGATTCAAAAAGTCATTTGAATCGGGCCTCATGTTGAATAACCACTTTTTAAACCCTCACAGTGACCAAAAGTGCCATTTTTACAGAGTTTTGCTTACTCAGAAACTTCACTTTTGACCAATTTCAGGCACAGAAATGACTTTAAACACACTTATTTTTGTTGACAAAGTAATAATTCACATCCAACCGTCATTTAAAGTCAAAAGATTAAATGTTAAAATTTTATCAATATTGACCATTTTTTGAACGTTCGACTGGTCCGGGGGCATCGTTTTTCATCAGAAAATTGATTTTTTGGACTCTACCAAAAATGATTCAAAATGTCATTTGGATCGGGCCTCATGTTGAATAACCACTTTTTAAACCCTCACATTGACCAAAATTTCCATTTTTACAGAGTTTGCTTACCCAGAAGCTTCAATTTTGACCAATTTCTGGCACAGAATTGACTTTAAACACACTTATTTTAGTTGGAAAAGTAATAATTCACATCCAACCGTCATTTAAAGTCAAAAGATTAAATGTTAAAATATCATCAATATTGACCATTTTTTGAACGTTTGACTGGTCCGGGGTTATCGTTTTTCATCATAAAATAGATTTTTTGGACTCTACCAAAAATGATTCAAAATGTCATTTGGATCAGGCCTCATGTTAAATAACCACTTTTTAAACCCTCAGAGTGACCAAAATTAAAATTTTTACGGAGTTTTGCTTACTCAAAAGTTTCCATTTTGACGAATTTCAGGCACAGAATTGACTTTAAACACACTTATTTTCGTTGAAAAAGTAATAATTCACATCCAACCGTCATTTAAAGTCAAAAGATTAAATGTTATAATTTCATCAATATTGACCATTTTCTTAACGTTCGACTGGTCCGGGGTCATCGATTTTTCGTCAGAAAATTTACATCCAACCATCATTTAAAGTCAAAAGATTAAATGATAACATTTCATAAATATTGACCATTCTTTGAACGTTTGACTGGTCTGGGGTCATTGTTTTTCATCATAAAATTGATTTTTAGGACTCTACCAAAAATGATTCAAAATGTCATTTGGATCAGGCCTCATGTTGAATAACCACTTCTTAAACCCTCAGTGTGACCAAAATTGCCATTTTTACTGAATTTTGCTTACTCAAAAGCTTCAATTTTGACCAATTTCAGGCACAGAAATGACCTTAAACACACTTATTTTAGTTGAAAAAGTAATAATTCACATCCAACAGTCATTTAAATTCAAAAGATTAAATGTTAAAATTTCTTCAATATTGACCATTTTTTGAATGTTCGACTGCTCCGGGGTCATCGTTTTCCATCAGAAAATTGATTTTTTGGACTCTACCAAAACTGATTCAAAAAGTCATTTGAATCGGGCCTCATGTTGAATAACCACTTTTTAACACCTCACAGTGACCAAAATTGCCATTTTTACAGAGTTTTGCTTACTCAGAAGCTTCACTTTTGACCAATTTCAGGCATAGAAATGACTTTAAACACACTTATTTTCGTTGACAAAGTAATAATTCACATCCAACCGTCATTTAAAGTCAAAAGATTAAATGTTAAAATGTCATCAATATTGACCATTTTTTGAACGTTCGACTGGTCCGGGGTCATCGTTTTTCATCAGAAAATTGATTTTGTGGACTCCACCAAAAATGATTCAAAATGTCATTTGGATCGGGCCTCATGTTGAATAACCACTTTTTAAACCCTCAAAGTGACCAAAATTGCCATTTTTACAGAGTTTTGCTTACTCAAATGCTTCAATTTTGACCAATTTCAGGCACAGAAATGACTTTAAACACACTTTTTTTACTTGAAAAAGTAATAATTCACATCCAACCGTCATTTAAAGTCAAAAGAATCAATGTTAAAATTTCATCAATATTGACCATTTTTTGAACGTTCGACTGGTCCGGGGTCATCGTTTTTCATTAGATAATTGATTTTTTGGACTCTACCAAAAATGATTGAAAATGTCATTTGGATCAGGCCTCATGTTGAATAACCACTTTTTAAACCCTCACAGTGACCAAAATTGCCATTTTTACAGAGTTTTGCCTACTCAAAAGTTTCAATTTTGATGAATTTCAGGCACAGAAATGTCTTTAAGCACACTTATTTTCGTTGAAAAAGTAATAATTCACATCCAACCGTCATTTAAAGTCAAAAGATTAAATGTTAAAATGTCATCAATATTGACCAATTTTTGAACGTTTGACTGGTCTGGGGTCATCGTTTTTCATCACAAAATTGATTTTTAGGACTCTACCATAAATGATTCAAAATGTCATTTGGATCAGGCCTCATGTTGAATAACCACTTTTTAAACCCTCAGCGTGACCAAAATTGCCATTTTTACGGAGTTTTGCTTACTCAAAAGCTTCAATTTTGACCAATTTCAGGCACAGAATTGGCTTTAAACACACTTATTTTAGTTGAAAAAGTAACAATTCACACCCAACAGTCATTTAAAGTCAAAAGATTAAATGTTAAAATTTCTTCAATATTGACCATTTTTTGAACGTTCGACTGGTCCGGGGTCATCGTTTTTCATCATAAAATTGATTTTTTGGACTCTACCAAAAATGATTCAAAATGTCATTTGGATCAGGCCTCATGTTAAATAACCACTTTTTAAACCCTCAGAGTGACCAAAATTACAATTTTTACGGAGTTTTGCTTACTCAAAAGCTCCAATTTTTACCAATTTCAGGCACAGAAATGACTTTAAACACACTTATTTCAGTTGAAAAAGTAATAATTCACATCCAACAGTCATTTAAAGTCAAAAGATTAAATGTAAAAATGTCTTCAATATTGACCATTTTTTGAACGTTCAACTGGTCCGGGGGCATCGTTTTTCATCAGAAAATTGATTTTGTGGACTCCACCAAAAATGATTCAAAATGTCATTTGGATCGGGCCTCATGTTGAATAACCACTTTTTAAACCCTCACAGTGACCAAAATTGCCATTTTTACAGAGTTTTGCTTACTCAAAAGTTTCAATTTTGACGAATTTCGGGCACAGAAATGACTTTAAACACACTTATTTTCATTGAAAAAGTAATAATTCACATCCAACCGTCATTTAAAGTCAAAAGAATAAATGTTATAATTTCATCAATATTGACCATTTTCTTAACGTTCGACTGGTCCGGGGTCACCGATTTTTCGTCAGAAAATTCACATCCAACCATCATTTAAAGTCAAAAGATTAAATGATAACATTTCATCAATATTGACCATTCTTTGAACGTTTGACTGGTCTGGGGTCATCGTTTTTCATCATAAAATTGATTTTTAGGACTCTACCAAAAATGATTCAAAATGTCATTTGGATCAGGCCTCATGTTGAATACCCACTTTTTAAACCCTCAGTGTGACCAAAATTGCCATTTTTACGGAATTTTGCTCACTCAAAAGCTTCAATTTTGACCAATTTCAGGCACAGAAATGACTTTAAACACACTTATTTTAGTTGAAAAAGTAATAATTCACATCCAACAGTCATTTAAATTCAAAAGATTAAATGTTAAAATTTCTTCAATATTGACCATTTTTTGAAGTTTCACCTGCTCCGGGGTCATCGTTTTTCATCAGAAAATTGATTTTTTGGACTCTACCAAAAATGATTCAAAAAGTCATTTGAATCGGGCCTCATGTTGAATAACCACTTTTTAAAACCTCACAGTGACCAAAATTGCCATTTTTACAGAGTTTTGCTTACTCAGAAGCTTCACTTTTGACCAATTTCAGGCACAGAAATGACTTTAAACACACTTATTTTCGTTGACAAAGTAATAATTCACATCCAACCGTCATTTAAAGTCAAAAGATTAAATGTTAAAATTTCATCAATATTGACCATTTTTTGAACGTTCGACTGGTCCGGGGGCATCGTTTTTCATCAGAAAATAAATTTTTGGGACTCCACCAAAAATGATTCAAAATGTCATTTGGATTGGGCCTCATGTTGAATAACCACTTTTTAAAACCCTCACAGTGACCAAAATTACCATTTTTACAGAGTTTTGCTTACTCAAAAGCTTCAATTTTTAGCCAATTTCAGGCACAGAAATGACTTTAAACACACTTATTTTTGCTGTAAAAGTAATAATTCACATCCAACCGTCATTTAAAGTCAAAAGATTAAATGTTAAAATTTCATCAATATTGACCATTTTTTGAACGTTCGACTGGTCCGGGGTCATCGTTTTTCATCAGATAATTGATTTTTTGGACTCCACCAAAAATGATTCAAAATGTCATTTGGATCGGGCCTCGTGTTGAATAACCACTTTTTAAACCCTCACAGTGACCAAAATTGCCATTTTTACAGAGTTTTGCCTACTCAAAAGTTTCAATTTTGATGAATTTCAGGCACAGAAATGTCTTTAAACACACTTATTTTCGTTGAAAAAGTAATAATTCACATCCAACCGTCATTTAAAGTCAAAAGATTAAATGTTAAAATGTCATCAATATTGACCATTTTTTGAACGTTTGACTGGTCTGGGGTCATCGTTTTTCATCATAAAATTGATTTTTAGGACTCTACCATAAACGATTCAAAATGTCATTTGGATCAGGCCTCATGTTGAATAACCACTTTTTAAACCCTCACATTGACCAAAATTGCCATTTTTATGGAGTTTTGCTTACTCAAAAGCTTCAATTTTGACCAATTTCAGGCACAGAAATGACTTAAACACACTTATTTTAGTTGAAAAAGTAACAATTCACATCCAACAGTCATTTAAAGTCAAAAGATTAAATGTTAAAATTTCTTCAATATTGACCATTTTTTGAACGTTCGACTGGTCTGGGGTCATCGTTTTTCATCAGAAAATTGATTTTTTGGACTCTACCAAAAATGATTCAAAATGTCATTTGGATCGGGCCTCATGTTGAATAACCACTTTTTAAACCCTCACATTGACCAAAATTGCCATTTTTACAGAGTTTGCTTACCCAGAAGCTTCAATTTTGACCAATTTCAGGCACAGAATTGACTTTAAACACACTTATTTTAGTTGAAAAAGTAATAATTCACATCCAACCGTCATTTAAAGTCAAAAGATTAAATGTTATAATTTCATCAATATTGACCATTTTCTTAACGTTCGACTGGTCCGGGGTCATCGATTTTTCATCAGAAAATTCACATCCAACCATCATTTAAAGTCAAAAGATTAAATGATAACATTTCATCAATATTGACCATTCATTGAACGTTTGACTGGTCTGGGCTCATCGTTTTTCATCATAAAATTGATTTTTAGGACTCTACCAAAAATGATTCAAAATGTCATTTGGATCAGGCCTCATGTTGAATAACCACTTCTTAAACCCTCAGTGTGACCAAAATTGCCATTTTTACTGAATTTTGCTTACTCAAAAGCTTCAATTTTGACCAATTTCAGGCACAGAAATGACCTTAAACACACTTATTTTAGTTGAAAAAGTAATAATTCACATCCAACAGTCATTTAAATTCAAAAGATTAAATGTTAAAATTTCTTCAATATTGACCATTTTTTGAATGTTCGACTGCTCCGGGGTCATCGTTTTCCATCAGAAAATTGATTTTTTGGACTCTACCAAAAATGATTCAAAAAGTCATTTGAATCGGGCCTCATGTTGAATAACCACTTTTTAACACCTCACAGTGACCAAAATTGCCATTTTTACAGAGTTTTGCTTACTCAGAAGCTTCACTTTTGATCAATTTCAGGCACAGAAATGACTTTAAACACACTTATTTTCGTTGAAAAAGTAATAATTCACATCCAACCGTCATTTAAAGTCAAAAGATTAAATGTTAAAATTTCATCAATATTGACCATTTTTTGAACGTTCGACTGGTCCGGGGTCATTGTTTTTCATCAGAAAATTGATTTTGTGGACTCCACCAAAAATGATTCAAAATGTCATTTGGATCGGGCCTCATGTTGAATAACCACTTTTTAATCCCTCAAAGTGACCAAAATTGCCATTTTTACAGAGTTTTGCTTACTCAAATGCTTCAATTTTGACCAATTTCAGGCACAGAAATGACTTTAAACACACTTTTTTCACTTGAAAAAGTAATAATTCACATCCAACCGTCATTTAAAGTCAAAAGATTAAATGTTAAAATTTCATCAATATTGACCAGTTTTTTGAACGTTCGACTGGTCCGGGGTCATCGTTTTTCATCAGATAATTGATTTTTTGGACTCTACCAAAAATGATTCAAAATGTCATTTGGATCGGGCCTCATGTTGAATAACCACTTTTTAAACCCTCACATTGACCAAAATTTCCATTTTTACAGAGTTTGCTTACCCAGAAGCTTCAATTTTGACCAATTTCAGGCACAGAATTGACTTTAAACACACTTATTTTAGTTGAAAAAGTAATAATTCATATCCAACCGTCATTTAAAGTCAAAAGATTAAATGTTATAATTTCATCAATATTGACCATTTTCTTAACGTTCGACTGGTCCGGGGTCATCGATTTTTCGTCAGAAAATTCACATCCAACCATCATTTAAAGTCAAAAGATTAAATGATAACATTTCATCAATATTGACCATTCATTGAACGTTTGACTGGTCCGGGGTCATCGTTTTTCATCATAAAATTGATTTTTAGGACTCTACCAAAAATGATTCAAAATGTCATTTGGATCAGGCCTCATGTTGAATAACCACTTTTTAAACCCTCAGTGTGACCAAAATTGCCATTTTTACGGAATCTTGCTTACTCAAAAGCTTCAATTTTGACCAATTTCAGGCACAGAAATGACTTTAAACACACTTATTTTAGTTGAAAAAGTAATAATTCACATCCAACAGTCATTTAAATTCAAAAGATTAAATGTTAAAATGTCTTCAATATTGACCATTTTTTGAACGTTCGACTGCTCCGGGGTCATCGTTTTTCATCAGAAAATTGATTTTTTGGACTCTACCAAAAATGATTCAAAAAGTCATTTGAATCGGGCCTCATGTTGAATAACCACTTTTTAAACCCTCACAGTGACCAAAAGTGCCATTTTTACAGAGTTTTGCTTACTCAGAAACTTCAATTTTGACCAATTTCAGGCACAGAATTGACTTTAAACACACTTATTTTAGTTGGAAAAGTAATAATTCACATCCAACCGTCATTTAAAGTCAAAAGATTAAATGTTAAAATATCATCAATATTGACCATTTTTTGAACGTTTGACTGGTCCGGGGTTATCGTTTTTCATCATAAAATAGATTTTTTGGACTCTACCAAAAATGATTCAAAATGTCATTTGGATCAGGCCTCATGTTAAATAACCACTTTTTAAACCCTCAGAGTGACCAAAATTAAAATTTTTACGGAGTTTTGCTTACTCAAAAGTTTCCATTTTGACGAATTTCAGGCACAGAATTGACTTTAAACACACTTATTTTCGTTGAAAAAGTAATAATTCACATCCAACCGTCATTTAAAGTCAAAAGATTAAATGTTATAATTTCATCAATATTGACCATTTTCTTAACGTTCGACTGGTCCGGGGTCATCGATTTTTCGTCAGAAAATTTACATCCAACCATCATTTAAAGTCAAAAGATTAAATGATAACATTTCATAAATATTGACCATTCTTTGAACGTTTGACTGGTCTGGGGTCATTGTTTTTCATCATAAAATTGATTTTTAGGACTCTACCAAAAATGATTCAAAATGTCATTTGGATCAGGCCTCATGTTGAATAACCACTTCCTAAACCCTCAGTGTGACCAAAATTGCCATTTTTACTGAATTTTGCTTACTCAAAAGCTTCAATTTTGACCAATTTCAGGCACAGAAATGACCTTAAACACACTTATTTTAGTTGAAAAAGTAATAATTCACATCCAACAGTCATTTAAATTCAAAAGATTAAATGTTAAAATTTCTTCAATATTGACCATTTTTTGAATGTTCGACTGCTCCGGGGTCATCGTTTTCCATCAGAAAATTGATTTTTTGGACTCTACCAAAACTGATTCAAAAAGTCATTTGAATCGGGCCTCATGTTGAATAACCAGTTTTTAACACCTCACAGTGACCAAAATTGCCATTTTTACAGAGTTTTGCTTACTCAGAAGCTTCACTTTTGACCAATTTCAGGCATAGAAATGACTTTAAACACACTTATTTTCGTTGACAAAGTAATAATTCACATCCAACCGTCATTTAAAGTCAAAAGATTAAATGTTAAAATGTCATCAATATTGACCATTTTTTGAACGTTCGACTGGTCCGGGGTCATCGTTTTTCATCAGAAAATTGATTTTGTGGACTCCACCAAAAATGATTCAAAATGTCATTTGGATCGGGCCTCATGTTGAATAACCACTTTTTAAACCCTCAAAGTGACCAAAATTGCCATTTTTACAGAGTTTTGCTTACTCAAATGCTTCAATTTTGACCAATTTCAGGCACAGAAATGACTTTAAACACACTTTTTTTACTTGAAAAAGTAATAATTCACATCCAACCGTCATTTAAAGTCAAAAGAATCAATGTTAAAATTTCATCAATATTGACCATTTTTTGAACGTTCGACTGGTCCGGGGTCATCGTTTTTCATTAGATAATTGATTTTTTGGACTCTACCAAAAATGATTGAAAATGTCATTTGGATCAGGCCTCATGTTGAATAACCACTTTTTAAACCCTCACAGTGACCAAAATTGCCATTTTTACAGAGTTTTGCCTACTCAAAAGTTTCAATTTTGATGAATTTCAGGCACAGAAATGTCTTTAAGCACACTTATTTTCGTTGAAAAAGTAATAATTCACATCCAACCGTCATTTAAAGTCAAAAGATTAAATGTTAAAATGTCATCAATATTGACCAATTTTTGAACGTTCGACTGCTCCGGGGTCATCGTTTTTCATCAGAAAATTGATTTTTTGGACTCTACCAAAAATGATTCAAAAAGTCATTTGAATCGGGCCTCATGTTGAATAACCACTTTTTAAACCCTCACAGTGACCAAAAGTGCCATTTTTACAGAGTTTTGCTTACTCAGAAACTTCACTTTTGACCAATTTCAGGCACAGAAATGACTTTAAACACACTTATTTTTGTTGACAAAGTAATAATTCACATCCAACCGTCATTTAAAGTCAAAAGATTAAATGTTAAAATTTTATCAATATTGACCATTTTTTGAACGTTCGACTGGTCCGGGGGCATCGTTTTTCATCAGAAAATTGATTTTTTGGACTCTACCAAAAATGATTCAAAATGTCATTTGGATCGGGCCTCATGTTGAATAACCACTTTTTAAACCCTCACATTGACCAAAATTTCCATTTTTACAGAGTTTGCTTACCCAGAAGCTTCAATTTTGACCAATTTCAGGCACAGAATTGACTTTAAACACACTTATTTTAGTTGGAAAAGTAATAATTCACATCCAACCGTCATTTAAAGTCAAAAGATTAAATGTTAAAATATCATCAATATTGACCATTTTTTGAACGTTTGACTGGTCCGGGGTTATCGTTTTTCATCATAAAATAGATTTTTTGGACTCTACCAAAAATGATTCAAAATGTCATTTGGATCAGGCCTCATGTTAAATAACCACTTTTTAAACCCTCAGAGTGACCAAAATTAAAATTTTTACGGAGTTTTGCTTACTCAAAAGTTTCCATTTTGACGAATTTCAGGCACAGAATTGACTTTAAACACACTTATTTTCGTTGAAAAAGTAATAATTCACATCCAACCGTCATTTAAAGTCAAAAGATTAAATGTTATAATTTCATCAATATTGACCATTTTCTTAACGTTCGACTGGTCCGGGGTCATCGATTTTTCGTCAGAAAATTTACATCCAACCATCATTTAAAGTCAAAAGATTAAATGATAACATTTCATAAATATTGACCATTCTTTGAACGTTTGACTGGTCTGGGGTCATTGTTTTTCATCATAAAATTGATTTTTAGGACTCTACCAAAAATGATTCAAAATGTCATTTGGATCAGGCCTCATGTTGAATAACCACTTCTTAAACCCTCAGTGTGACCAAAATTGCCATTTTTACTGAATTTTGCTTACTCAAAAGCTTCAATTTTGACCAATTTCAGGCACAGAAATGACCTTAAACACACTTATTTTAGTTGAAAAAGTAATAATTCACATCCAACAGTCATTTAAATTCAAAAGATTAAATGTTAAAATTTCTTCAATATTGACCATTTTTTGAATGTTCGACTGCTCCGGGGTCATCGTTTTCCATCAGAAAATTGATTTTTTGGACTCTACCAAAACTGATTCAAAAAGTCATTTGAATCGGGCCTCATGTTGAATAACCACTTTTTAACACCTCACAGTGACCAAAATTGCCATTTTTACAGAGTTTTGCTTACTCAGAAGCTTCACTTTTGACCAATTTCAGGCATAGAAATGACTTTAAACACACTTATTTTCGTTGACAAAGTAATAATTCACATCCAACCGTCATTTAAAGTCAAAAGATTAAATGTTAAAATGTCATCAATATTGACCATTTTTTGAACGTTCGACTGGTCCGGGGTCATCGTTTTTCATCAGAAAATTGATTTTGTGGACTCCACCAAAAATGATTCAAAATGTCATTTGGATCGGGCCTCATGTTGAATAACCACTTTTTAAACCCTCAAAGTGACCAAAATTGCCATTTTTACAGAGTTTTGCTTACTCAAATGCTTCAATTTTGACCAATTTCAGGCACAGAAATGACTTTAAACACACTTTTTTTACTTGAAAAAGTAATAATTCACATCCAACCGTCATTTAAAGTCAAAAGAATCAATGTTAAAATTTCATCAATATTGACCATTTTTTGAACGTTCGACTGGTCCGGGGTCATCGTTTTTCATTAGATAATTGATTTTTTGGACTCTACCAAAAATGATTGAAAATGTCATTTGGATCAGGCCTCATGTTGAATAACCACTTTTTAAACCCTCACAGTGACCAAAATTGCCATTTTTACAGAGTTTTGCCTACTCAAAAGTTTCAATTTTGATGAATTTCAGGCACAGAAATGTCTTTAAGCACACTTATTTTCGTTGAAAAAGTAATAATTCACATCCAACCGTCATTTAAAGTCAAAAGATTAAATGTTAAAATGTCATCAATATTGACCAATTTTTGAACGTTTGACTGGTCTGGGGTCATCGTTTTTCATCACAAAATTGATTTTTAGGACTCTACCATAAATGATTCAAAATGTCATTTGGATCAGGCCTCATGTTGAATAACCACTTTTTAAACCCTCAGCGTGACCAAAATTGCCATTTTTACGGAGTTTTGCTTACTCAAAAGCTTCAATTTTGACCAATTTCAGGCACAGAATTGGCTTTAAACACACTTATTTTAGTTGAAAAAGTAACAATTCACACCCAACAGTCATTTAAAGTCAAAAGATTAAATGTTAAAATTTCTTCAATATTGACCATTTTTTGAACGTTCGACTGGTCCGGGGTCATCGTTTTTCATCATAAAATTGATTTTTTGGACTCTACCAAAAATGATTCAAAATGTCATTTGGATCAGGCCTCATGTTAAATAACCACTTTTTAAACCCTCAGAGTGACCAAAATTACAATTTTTACGGAGTTTTGCTTACTCAAAAGCTCCAATTTTTACCAATTTCAGGCACAGAAATGACTTTAAACACACTTATTTCAGTTGAAAAAGTAATAATTCACATCCAACAGTCATTTAAAGTCAAAAGATTAAATGTAAAAATTTCTTCAATATTGACCATTTTTTGAACGTTCAACTGGTCCGGGGGCATCGTTTTTCATCAGAAAATTGATTTTGTGGACTCCACCAAAAATGATTCAAAATGTCATTTGGATCGGGCCTCATGTTGAATAACCACTTTTTAAACCCTCACAGTGACCAAAATTGCCATTTTTACAGAGTTTTGCTTACTCAAAAGTTTCAATTTTGACGAATTTCGGGCACAGAAATGACTTTAAACACACTTATTTTCATTGAAAAAGTAATAATTCACATCCAACCGTCATTTAAAGTCAAAAGAATAAATGTTATAATTTCATCAATATTGACCATTTTCTTAACGTTCGACTGGTCCGGGGTCACCGATTTTTCGTCAGAAAATTCACATCCAACCATCATTTAAAGTCAAAAGATTAAATGATAACATTTCATCAATATTGACCATTCTTTGAACGTTTGACTGGTCTGGGGTCATCGTTTTTCATCATAAAATTGATTTTTAGGACTCTACCAAAAATGATTCAAAATGTCATTTGGATCAGGCCTCATGTTGAATACCCACTTTTTAAACCCTCAGTGTGACCAAAATTGCCATTTTTACGGAATTTTGCTCACTCAAAAGCTTCAATTTTGACCAATTTCAGGCACAGAAATGACTTTAAACACACTTATTTTAGTTGAAAAAGTAATAATTCACATCCAACAGTCATTTAAATTCAAAAGATTAAATGTTAAAATTTCTTCAATATTGACCATTTTTTGAAGTTTCACCTGCTCCGGGGTCATCGTTTTTCATCAGAAAATTGATTTTTTGGACTCTACCAAAAATGATTCAAAAAGTCATTTGAATCGGGCCTCATGTTGAATAACCACTTTTTAAAACCTCACAGTGACCAAAATTGCCATTTTTACAGAGTTTTGCTTACTCAGAAGCTTCACTTTTGACCAATTTCAGGCACAGAAATGACTTTAAACACACTTATTTTCGTTGACAAAGTAATAATTCACATCCAACCGTCATTTAAAGTCAAAAGATTAAATGTTAAAATTTCATCAATATTGACCATTTTTTGAACGTTCGACTGGTCCGGGGGCATCGTTTTTCATCAGAAAATAAATTTTTGGGACTCCACCAAAAATGATTCAAAATGTCATTTGGATTGGGCCTCATGTTGAATAACCACTTTTTAAAACCCTCACAGTGACCAAAATTACCATTTTTACAGAGTTTTGCTTACTCAAAAGCTTCAATTTTTAGCCAATTTCAGGCACAGAAATGACTTTAAACACACTTATTTTTGCTGTAAAAGTAATAATTCACATCCAACCGTCATTTAAAGTCAAAAGATTAAATGTTAAAATTTCATCAATATTGACCATTTTTTGAACGTTCGACTGGTCCGGGGTCATCGTTTTTCATCAGATAATTGATTTTTTGGACTCCACCAAAAATGATTCAAAATGTCATTTGGATCGGGCCTCGTGTTGAATAACCACTTTTTAAACCCTCACAGTGACCAAAATTGCCATTTTTACAGAGTTTTGCCTACTCAAAAGTTTCAATTTTGATGAATTTCAGGCACAGAAATGTCTTTAAACACACTTATTTTCGTTGAAAAAGTAATAATTCACATCCAACCGTCATTTAAAGTCAAAAGATTAAATGTTAAAATGTCATCAATATTGACCATTTTTTGAACGTTTGACTGGTCTGGGGTCATCGTTTTTCATCATAAAATTGATTTTTAGGACTCTACCATAAACGATTCAAAATGTCATTTGGATCAGGCCTCATGTTGAATAACCACTTTTTAAACCCTCACATTGACCAAAATTGCCATTTTTATGGAGTTTTGCTTACTCAAAAGCTTCAATTTTGACCAATTTCAGGCACAGAAATGACTTAAACACACTTATTTTAGTTGAAAAAGTAACAATTCACATCCAACAGTCATTTAAAGTCAAAAGATTAAATGTTAAAATTTCTTCAATATTGACCATTTTTTGAACGTTCGACTGGTCTGGGGTCATCGTTTTTCATCAGAAAATTGATTTTTTGGACTCTACCAAAAATGATTCAAAATGTCATTTGGATCGGGCCTCATGTTGAATAACCACTTTTTAAACCCTCACATTGACCAAAATTGCCATTTTTACAGAGTTTGCTTACCCAGAAGCTTCAATTTTGACCAATTTCAGGCACAGAATTGACTTTAAACACACTTATTTTAGTTGAAAAAGTAATAATTCACATCCAACCGTCATTTAAAGTCAAAAGATTAAATGTTATAATTTCATCAATATTGACCATTTTCTTAACGTTCA
The DNA here is from genome assembly GCF_964263255.1 of Lissotriton vulgaris. Lineage (NCBI taxonomy): Eukaryota > Metazoa > Chordata > Amphibia > Caudata > Salamandridae > Lissotriton > Lissotriton vulgaris. The sequence goes on along the minus strand of NW_028240817.1, from coordinate 694,943 downwards.
ACTGGTCCGGGGTCATCGATTTTTCATCAGAAAATTCACATCCAACCATCATTTAAAGTCAAAAGATTAAATGATAACATTTCATCAATATTGACCATTCATTGAACGTTTGACTGGTCTGGGCTCATCGTTTTTCATCATAAAATTGATTTTTAGGACTCTACCAAAAATGATTCAAAATGTCATTTGGATCAGGCCTCATGTTGAATAACCACTTCTTAAACCCTCAGTGTGACCAAAATTGCCATTTTTACTGAATTTTGCTTACTCAAAAGCTTCAATTTTGACCAATTTCAGGCACAGAAATGACCTTAAACACACTTATTTTAGTTGAAAAAGTAATAATTCACATCCAACAGTCATTTAAATTCAAAAGATTAAATGTTAAAATTTCTTCAATATTGACCATTTTTTGAATGTTCGACTGCTCCGGGGTCATCGTTTTCCATCAGAAAATTGATTTTTTGGACTCTACCAAAAATGATTCAAAAAGTCATTTGAATCGGGCCTCATGTTGAATAACCACTTTTTAACACCTCACAGTGACCAAAATTGCCATTTTTACAGAGTTTTGCTTACTCAGAAGCTTCACTTTTGATCAATTTCAGGCACAGAAATGACTTTAAACACACTTATTTTCGTTGAAAAAGTAATAATTCACATCCAACCGTCATTTAAAGTCAAAAGATTAAATGTTAAAATTTCATCAATATTGACCATTTTTTGAACGTTCGACTGGTCCGGGGTCATTGTTTTTCATCAGAAAATTGATTTTGTGGACTCCACCAAAAATGATTCAAAATGTCATTTGGATCGGGCCTCATGTTGAATAACCACTTTTTAATCCCTCAAAGTGACCAAAATTGCCATTTTTACAGAGTTTTGCTTACTCAAATGCTTCAATTTTGACCAATTTCAGGCACAGAAATGACTTTAAACACACTTTTTTCACTTGAAAAAGTAATAATTCACATCCAACCGTCATTTAAAGTCAAAAGATTAAATGTTAAAATTTCATCAATATTGACCAGTTTTTTGAACGTTCGACTGGTCCGGGGTCATCGTTTTTCATCAGATAATTGATTTTTTGGACTCTACCAAAAATGATTCAAAATGTCATTTGGATCGGGCCTCATGTTGAATAACCACTTTTTAAACCCTCACATTGACCAAAATTTCCATTTTTACAGAGTTTGCTTACCCAGAAGCTTCAATTTTGACCAATTTCAGGCACAGAATTGACTTTAAACACACTTATTTTAGTTGAAAAAGTAATAATTCATATCCAACCGTCATTTAAAGTCAAAAGATTAAATGTTATAATTTCATCAATATTGACCATTTTCTTAACGTTCGACTGGTCCGGGGTCATCGATTTTTCGTCAGAAAATTCACATCCAACCATCATTTAAAGTCAAAAGATTAAATGATAACATTTCATCAATATTGACCATTCATTGAACGTTTGACTGGTCCGGGGTCATCGTTTTTCATCATAAAATTGATTTTTAGGACTCTACCAAAAATGATTCAAAATGTCATTTGGATCAGGCCTCATGTTGAATAACCACTTTTTAAACCCTCAGTGTGACCAAAATTGCCATTTTTACGGAATCTTGCTTACTCAAAAGCTTCAATTTTGACCAATTTCAGGCACAGAAATGACTTTAAACACACTTATTTTAGTTGAAAAAGTAATAATTCACATCCAACAGTCATTTAAATTCAAAAGATTAAATGTTAAAATGTCTTCAATATTGACCATTTTTTGAACGTTCGACTGCTCCGGGGTCATCGTTTTTCATCAGAAAATTGATTTTTTGGACTCTACCAAAAATGATTCAAAAAGTCATTTGAATCGGGCCTCATGTTGAATAACCACTTTTTAAACCCTCACAGTGACCAAAAGTGCCATTTTTACAGAGTTTTGCTTACTCAGAAACTTCAATTTTGACCAATTTCAGGCACAGAATTGACTTTAAACACACTTATTTTAGTTGGAAAAGTAATAATTCACATCCAACCGTCATTTAAAGTCAAAAGATTAAATGTTAAAATATCATCAATATTGACCATTTTTTGAACGTTTGACTGGTCCGGGGTTATCGTTTTTCATCATAAAATAGATTTTTTGGACTCTACCAAAAATGATTCAAAATGTCATTTGGATCAGGCCTCATGTTAAATAACCACTTTTTAAACCCTCAGAGTGACCAAAATTAAAATTTTTACGGAGTTTTGCTTACTCAAAAGTTTCCATTTTGACGAATTTCAGGCACAGAATTGACTTTAAACACACTTATTTTCGTTGAAAAAGTAATAATTCACATCCAACCGTCATTTAAAGTCAAAAGATTAAATGTTATAATTTCATCAATATTGACCATTTTCTTAACGTTCGACTGGTCCGGGGTCATCGATTTTTCGTCAGAAAATTTACATCCAACCATCATTTAAAGTCAAAAGATTAAATGATAACATTTCATAAATATTGACCATTCTTTGAACGTTTGACTGGTCTGGGGTCATTGTTTTTCATCATAAAATTGATTTTTAGGACTCTACCAAAAATGATTCAAAATGTCATTTGGATCAGGCCTCATGTTGAATAACCACTTCCTAAACCCTCAGTGTGACCAAAATTGCCATTTTTACTGAATTTTGCTTACTCAAAAGCTTCAATTTTGACCAATTTCAGGCACAGAAATGACCTTAAACACACTTATTTTAGTTGAAAAAGTAATAATTCACATCCAACAGTCATTTAAATTCAAAAGATTAAATGTTAAAATTTCTTCAATATTGACCATTTTTTGAATGTTCGACTGCTCCGGGGTCATCGTTTTCCATCAGAAAATTGATTTTTTGGACTCTACCAAAACTGATTCAAAAAGTCATTTGAATCGGGCCTCATGTTGAATAACCAGTTTTTAACACCTCACAGTGACCAAAATTGCCATTTTTACAGAGTTTTGCTTACTCAGAAGCTTCACTTTTGACCAATTTCAGGCATAGAAATGACTTTAAACACACTTATTTTCGTTGACAAAGTAATAATTCACATCCAACCGTCATTTAAAGTCAAAAGATTAAATGTTAAAATGTCATCAATATTGACCATTTTTTGAACGTTCGACTGGTCCGGGGTCATCGTTTTTCATCAGAAAATTGATTTTGTGGACTCCACCAAAAATGATTCAAAATGTCATTTGGATCGGGCCTCATGTTGAATAACCACTTTTTAAACCCTCAAAGTGACCAAAATTGCCATTTTTACAGAGTTTTGCTTACTCAAATGCTTCAATTTTGACCAATTTCAGGCACAGAAATGACTTTAAACACACTTTTTTTACTTGAAAAAGTAATAATTCACATCCAACCGTCATTTAAAGTCAAAAGAATCAATGTTAAAATTTCATCAATATTGACCATTTTTTGAACGTTCGACTGGTCCGGGGTCATCGTTTTTCATTAGATAATTGATTTTTTGGACTCTACCAAAAATGATTGAAAATGTCATTTGGATCAGGCCTCATGTTGAATAACCACTTTTTAAACCCTCACAGTGACCAAAATTGCCATTTTTACAGAGTTTTGCCTACTCAAAAGTTTCAATTTTGATGAATTTCAGGCACAGAAATGTCTTTAAGCACACTTATTTTCGTTGAAAAAGTAATAATTCACATCCAACCGTCATTTAAAGTCAAAAGATTAAATGTTAAAATGTCATCAATATTGACCAATTTTTGAACGTTTGACTGGTCTGGGGTCATCGTTTTTCATCACAAAATTGATTTTTAGGACTCTACCATAAATGATTCAAAATGTCATTTGGATCAGGCCTCATGTTGAATAACCACTTTTTAAACCCTCAGCGTGACCAAAATTGCCATTTTTACGGAGTTTTGCTTACTCAAAAGCTTCAATTTTGACCAATTTCAGGCACAGAATTGGCTTTAAACACACTTATTTTAGTTGAAAAAGTAACAATTCACACCCAACAGTCATTTAAAGTCAAAAGATTAAATGTTAAAATTTCTTCAATATTGACCATTTTTTGAACGTTCGACTGGTCCGGGGTCATCGTTTTTCATCATAAAATTGATTTTTTGGACTCTACCAAAAATGATTCAAAATGTCATTTGGATCAGGCCTCATGTTAAATAACCACTTTTTAAACCCTCAGAGTGACCAAAATTACAATTTTTACGGAGTTTTGCTTACTCAAAAGCTCCAATTTTTACCAATTTCAGGCACAGAAATGACTTTAAACACACTTATTTCAGTTGAAAAAGTAATAATTCACATCCAACAGTCATTTAAAGTCAAAAGATTAAATGTAAAAATTTCTTCAATATTGACCATTTTTTGAACGTTCAACTGGTCCGGGGGCATCGTTTTTCATCAGAAAATTGATTTTGTGGACTCCACCAAAAATGATTCAAAATGTCATTTGGATCGGGCCTCATGTTGAATAACCACTTTTTAAACCCTCACAGTGACCAAAATTGCCATTTTTACAGAGTTTTGCTTACTCAAAAGTTTCAATTTTGACGAATTTCGGGCACAGAAATGACTTTAAACACACTTATTTTCATTGAAAAAGTAATAATTCACATCCAACCGTCATTTAAAGTCAAAAGAATAAATGTTATATTTCATCAATATTGACCATTTTCTTAACGTTCGACTGGTCCGGGGTCACCGATTTTTCGTCAGAAAATTCACATCCAACCATCATTTAAAGTCAAAAGATTAAATGATAACATTTCATCAATATTGACCATTCTTTGAACGTTTGACTGGTCTGGGGTCATCGTTTTTCATCATAAAATTGATTTTTAGGACTCTACCAAAAATGATTCAAAATGTCATTTGGATCAGGCCTCATGTTGAATACCCACTTTTTAAACCCTCAGTGTGACCAAAATTGCCATTTTTACGGAATTTTGTTCACTCAAAAGCTTCAATTTTGACCAATTTCAGGCACAGAAATGACTTTAAACACACTTATTTTAGTTGAAAAAGTAATAATTCACATCCAACAGTCATTTAAATTCAAAAGATTAAATGTTAAAATTTCTTCAATATTGACCATTTTTTGAAGTTTCACCTGCTCCGGGGTCATCGTTTTTCATCAGAAAATTGATTTTTTGGACTCTACCAAAAATGATTCAAAAAGTCATTTGAATCGGGCCTCATGTTGAATAACCACTTTTTAAAACCTCACAGTGACCAAAATTGCCATTTTTACAGAGTTTTGCTTACTCAGAAGCTTCACTTTTGACCAATTTCAGGCACAGAAATGACTTTAAACACACTTATTTTCGTTGACAAAGTAATAATTCACATCCAACCGTCATTTAAAGTCAAAAGATTAAATGTTAAAATTTCATCAATATTGACCATTTTTTGAACGTTCGACTGGTCCGGGGGCATCGTTTTTCATCAGAAAATAAATTTTTGGGACTCCACCAAAAATGATTCAAAATGTCATTTGGATTGGGCCTCATGTTGAATAACCACTTTTTAAAACCCTCACAGTGACCAAAATTACCATTTTTACAGAGTTTTGCTTACTCAAAAGCTTCAATTTTTAGCCAATTTCAGGCACAGAAATGACTTTAAACACACTTATTTTTGCTGTAAAAGTAATAATTCACATCCAACCGTCATTTAAAGTCAAAAGATTAAATGTTAAAATTTCATCAATATTGACCATTTTTTGAACGTTCGACTGGTCCGGGGTCATCGTTTTTCATCAGATAATTGATTTTTTGGACTCCACCAAAAATGATTCAAAATGTCATTTGGATCGGGCCTCGTGTTGAATAACCACTTTTTAAACCCTCACAGTGACCAAAATTGCCATTTTTACAGAGTTTTGCCTACTCAAAAGTTTCAATTTTGATGAATTTCAGGCACAGAAATGTCTTTAAACACACTTATTTTCGTTGAAAAAGTAATAATTCACATCCAACCGTCATTTAAAGTCAAAAGATTAAATGTTAAAATGTCATCAATATTGACCATTTTTTGAACGTTTGACTGGTCTGGGGTCATCGTTTTTCATCATAAAATTGATTTTTAGGACTCTACCATAAACGATTCAAAATGTCATTTGGATCAGGCCTCATGTTGAATAACCACTTTTTAAACCCTCACATTGACCAAAATTGCCATTTTTATGGAGTTTTGCTTACTCAAAAGCTTCAATTTTGACCAATTTCAGGCACAGAAATGACTTAAACACACTTATTTTAGTTGAAAAAGTAACAATTCACATCCAACAGTCATTTAAAGTCAAAAGATTAAATGTTAAAATTTCTTCAATATTGACCATTTTTTGAACGTTCGACTGGTCTGGGGTCATCGTTTTTCATCAGAAAATTGATTTTTTGGACTCTACCGAAAATGATTCAAAATGTCATTTGGATCGGGCCTCATGTTGAATAACCACTTTTTAAACCCTCACATTGACCAAAATTGCCATTTTTACAGAGTTTGCTTACCCAGAAGCTTCAATTTTGACCAATTTCAGGCACAGAATTGACTTTAAACACACTTATTTTAGTTGAAAAAGTAATAATTCACATCCAACCGTCATTTAAAGTAAAAAGATTAAATGTTATAATTTCATCAATATTGACCATTTTCTTAACGTTCGACTGGTCCGGGGTCATCGATTTTTCGTCAGAAAATTCACATCCAACCATCATTTAAAGTCAAAAGATTAAATGATAACATTTCATCAATATTGACCATTCATTGAACGTTTGACTGGTCTGGGCTCATCGTTTTTCATCATAAAATTGATTTTTAGGACTCTACCAAAAATGATTCAAAATGTCATTTGGATCAGGCCTCATGTTGAATAACCACTTCTTAAACCCTCAGTGTGACCAAAATTGCCATTTTTAATGAATTTTGCTTACTCAAAAGCTTCAATTTTGACCAATTTCAGGCACAGAAATGACCTTAAACACACTTATTTTAGTTGAAAAAGTAATAATTCACATCCAACAGTCATTTAAATTCAAAAGATTAAATGTTAAAATTTCTTCAATATTGACCATTTTTTGAATGTTCGACTGCTCCGGGGTCATCGTTTTCCATCAGAAAATTGATTTTTTGGACTCTACCAAAAATGATTCAAAAAGTCATTTGAATCGGGCCTCATGTTGAATAACCACTTTTTAACACCTCACAGTGACCAAAATTGCCATTTTTACAGAGTTTTGCTTACTCAGAAGCTTCACTTTTGATCAATTTCAGGCACAGAAATGACTTTAAACACACTTATTTTCGTTGAAAAAGTAATAATTCACATCCAACCGTCATTTAAAGTCAAAAGATTAAATGTTAAAATTTCATCAATATTGACCATTTTTTGAACGTTCGACTGGTCCGGGGTCATTGTTTTTCATCAGAAAATTGATTTTGTGGACTCCACCAAAAATGATTCAAAATGTCATTTGGATCGGGCCTCATGTTGAATAACCACTTTTTAATCCCTCAAAGTGACCAAAATTGCCATTTTTACAGAGTTTTGCTTACTCAAATGCTTCAATTTTGACCAATTTCAGGCACAGAATGACTTTAAACACACTTTTTTCACTTGAAAAAGTAATAATTCACATCCAACCGTCATTTAAAGTCAAAAGATTAAATGTTAAAATTTCATCAATATTGACCAGTTTTTTGAACGTTCGACTGGTCCGGGGTCATCGTTTTTCATCAGATAATTGATTTTTTGGACTCTACCAAAAATGATTGAAAATGTCATTTGGATCAGGCCTCATGTTGAATAACCACTTTTTAAACCCTCACAGTGACCAAAATTGCCATTTTTACAGAGTTTTGCCTACTCAAAAGTTTCAATTTTGATGAATTTCAGGCACAGAAATGTCTTTAAACACACTTATTTTCGTTGAAAAAGTAATAATTCACATCCAACCGTCATTTAAAGTCAAAAGATTAAATGTTAAAATGTCATCAATATTGACCATTTTTTGAACGTTTGACTGGTCTGGGGTCATCGTTTTTCATCACAAAATTGATTTTTAGGACTCTACCATAAATGATTCAAAATGTCATTTGGATCAGGCCTCAATTTGAATAACCACTTTTTAAACCCTCAGCGTGACCAAAATTGCCTTTTGTACGGAGTTTTGCTTACTCAAAAGCTTCAATTTTGACCAATTTCAGGCACAGAATTGACTTTAAACACACTTATTTTAGTTGAAAAAGTAACAATTCACATCCAACAGTCATTTAAAGTCAAAAGATTAAATGTTAAAATTTCTTCAATATTGACCATTTTTTGAACGTTCGACTGGTCCGGGGACATCGTTTTTCACCATAAAATTGATTTTTTGGACTCTACCAAAAATGATTCAAAATGTCATTTGGATCAGGCCTCATGTTAAATAACCACTTTTTAAACCCTCAGAGTGACCAAAATTACAATTTTTACGGAGTTTTGCTTACTCAAAAGCTCCAATTTTTACCAATTTCAGGCACAGAAATGACTTTAAACACACTTATTTCAGTTGAAAAAGTAATAATTCACATCCAACAGTCATTTAAAGTCAAAAGATTAAATGTTAAAATTTCTTCAATATTGACCATTTTTTGAACGTTCGACTGGTCCGGGGTCATCGTTTTTCATCAGAAAATCGATTTTTTGGACTCTACCAAAAATGATTCAAAATGTCATTTGTATCAGGCCTCATGTTGAATAACCACTTTTTAAACCCTCACATTGACCAAAATTGCCATTTTTACAGAGTTTGCTTACCCAGAAGCTTGAATTTTGACCAATTTCAGGCACAGAAATGACTTTAAACACACTTATTTCAGTTGAAAAAGTAATAATTCACATCCAACCGTCATTTAAAGTTAAAAGATTAAATGTTAAAATATCATCAATATTGACCATTTTTTGAACGTTTGACTGGTCCGTGGTCATCGTTTTTCATCATAAAATAGATTTTTTGGACTCTACCAAAAATGATTCAAAATGTCATTTGGATCAGGCCTCATGTTAAATAACCACTTTTTAAACCCTCAGAGTGACCAAAATTACAATTTTTACTGAGTTTTGCTTACTCAAAAGCTCCAATTTTTACCAATTTCAGTCACAGAAATGACTTTAAACACACTTATTTCAGTTGAAAAAGTAATAATTCACATCCAACTGTCATTTAAAGTCAAAAGATTAAATGTTAAAATTCCATCAATCTTGACCATTTTTTGAACGTTCGACTGGTCCGGGGTCATCGTTTTTCATCAGAAAATTGATTTTTAGGACTCTACCAAAAATGATTCAAAATGTCATTTGGATCAGGCCTCATGTTGAATAACCACTTCTTAAACCCTCAGTGTGACCAAAATTGCCATTTTTACTGAATTTTGCTTACTCAAAAGCTTCAATTTTGACCAATTTCAGGCACAGAAATGACTTTAAACACACTTTTTTTACTTGAAAAAGTAATAATTCACATCCAACCGTCATTTAAAGTCAAAAGATTAAATGTTAAAATTTCATCAATATTGACCATTTTTTGAACGTTCGACTGGTCCGGGGTCATCGTTTTTCATCAGATAATTGATTTTTTGGACTCTACCAAAAATGATTCAAAATGTCATTTGGATTCGGTCTAATGTTGAATAAGCACTTTTTAAACCCTCACAGTGACCAAAATTGCCATTTTTACAGACTTTTGCTAACTCAGAAGCTTCAATTTTGACCAATTTCAGGCACAGAAATGACTTTAAAAACACTTATTTTAGTTGAAAAAGTAATAATTCACATCCAACCGTCTTTTAAAGTCAAAAGATTAAATGTTAAAATTTCATCAATATTGACCATTCTTTGAACGTTTGACTGGTCTGGGGTCATCGTTTTTCATCATAAAATTGATTTTTAGGACTCTACCAAAAATGATTCAAAATGTCATTTGGATCAGGCCTCATGTTGAATAACCACTTCTTAAACCCTCAGTGTGACCAAAATTGCCATTTTTACTGAATTTTGCTTACTCAAAAGCTTCAATTTTGACCAATTTCAGGCACAGAAATGACTTTAAACACACTTTTTTTACTTGAAAAAGTAATAATTCACATCCAACCGTCATTTAAAGTCAAAAGATTAAATGTTAAAATTTCATCAATATTGACCATTTTTTGAACGTTCGACTGGTCCGGGGTCATCGTTTTTCATCAGATAATTGATTTTTTGGACTCTACCAAAAATGATTGAAAATGTCATTTGGATCAGGCCTCATGTTGAATAACCACTTTTTAAACCCTCACAGTGACCAAAATTGCCATTTTTACAGAGTTTTGCCTACTCAAAAGTTTCATTTTTGACCAATTTCAGGCACAGAAATGTCTTTAAACACACTTATTTTCGTTGAAAAAGTAATAATTCACATCCAACCGTCATTTAAAGTCAAAAGATTAAATGTTAAAATGTCATCAATATTGACCATTTTTTAAACGTTTGACTGGTCTGGGGTCATCGTTTTTCATCACAAAATAGATTTTTAGGACTCTACCATAAATGATTCAAAATGTCATTTGGATCAGGCCTCATGTTGAATAACCACTTTTTAAACCCTCAGCGTGACCAAAATTGCCATTTTTACGGAGTTTTGCTTACTCAAAAGCTTCAATTTTGACCAATTTCAGGCACAGAATTGACTTTAAACACACTTATTTTAGTTGAAAAAGTAACAATTCACATCCAACAGTCATTTAAAGTCAAAAGATTAAATGTTAAAATTTCTTCAATATTGACCATTTTTTGAACGTTCGACTGGTCCGGGGTCATCGTTTTTCATCATAAAATTGATTTTTTGGACTCTACCAAAAATGATTCAAAATGTCATTTGGATCAGGCCTCATGTTAAATAACCACTTTTTAAACCCTCAGAGTGACCAAAATTACAATTTTTACGGAGTTTTGCTTACTCAAAAGCTCCAATTTTTACCAATTTCAGGCACAGAAATGACTTTAAACACACTTATTTCAGTTGAAAAAGTAATATTTCACATCCAACAGTCATTTAAAGTCAAAAGATTAAATGGTAAATTTTCTTCAATATTGACCATTTTTTGAACGTTCGACTGGTCCCGGGTCATCGTTTTTCATCAGAAAATTGATTTTTTGGACTCTACCAAAAATGATTCAAAATGTCATTTGTATCAGGCCTCATGTTGAATAACCACTTTTTAAACCCTCACATTGACCAAAATTGCCATTTTTACAGAGTTTGCTTACCCAGAAGCTTCAATTTTGACCAATTTCAGGCACAAAAATGACTTTAAACACACTTATTTTAGTTGAAAAAGTAATAATTCACATCCAACCGTCATTTAAAGTTAAAAGATTAAATGTTAAAATATCATCAATATTGACCATTTTTTGAACGTTTGACTGGTCCGGGGTCATCGTTTTTCATCATAAAATAGATTTTTGGGACTCTACCAAAAATGATTCAAAATGTCATTTGGATCAGGCCTCATGTTAAATAACCACTTTTTAAACCCTCAGAGTGACCAAAATTACAATTTTTACGGAGTTTTGCTTACTCAAAAGCTCCAATTTTTACCAATTTCAGGCACAGAAATGACTTTAAACACACTTATTTCAGTTGAAAAAGTAATAATTCACATCCAACTGTCATTTAAAGTCAAAAGATTAAATGTTAAAATTCCAACAATCTTGACCATTTTTTGAACGTTCGACTGGTCCGGGGTCATCGTTTTTCATCAGAAATTTTTTTTTTTTTGGACTCTACCAAAAATGATTCAAAATGTCATTTGGATTCGGTCTCATGTTGAATAAGCACTTTTTAAACCCTCACAGTGAGCAAAATTGCCATTTTTACAGACTTTTGCTAACTCAGAAGCTTCAATTTTGACCAATTTCAGGCACAGAAATGACTTTAAAAACACTTATTTTAGTTGAAAAAGTAATAATTCACATCCAACCGTCTTTTAAAGTCAAAAGATTAAATGTTAAAATTTCATCAATATTGACCATTGTTTGAAAGTTCGACTGGTCCAGGGTCATCGATTTTTCATCAGAAAGTTGATTTTTTGGACTCTACCAAAAATGATTCAAAAAGTCATTTGGATCGGGCCTCATGTTGAATAACCACTTTTTAAACCCTCACAGTGACCAAAATTGCCATTTTTACAGAGTTTTGCTTACTCAGAAGCTTCACTTTTGACCAATTTCAGGCACAGAAATGACTTTAAACACACTTATTTTCGTTGACAAAGTAATAATTCACATCCAACCGTCATTTAAAGTCAAAAGATTAAATGCTAAAATGTCATCAATATTGACCATTTTTTGAACGTTCGACTGGTCCGGGGGCATCGTTTTTCATCAGAAAATTGATTTTGTGGACTCCACCAAAAATGATTCAAAATGTCATTTGGATCGGGCCTCATGTTGAATAACCACTTTTTAAACCCTCACAGTGACCAAAATTGCCATTTTTACAGAGTTTTGCTTACTCAAAAGTCTCAATCTTGACGAATTTCGGGCACAGAAATGACTTTAAACACACTTATTTTCGTTGAAAAAGTAATAATTCACATCCAACCGTCATTTAAAGTCAAAAGAATAAATGTTATAATTTCATCAATATTGACCATTTTCTTAACATTCGACTGGTCCAGGGTCACCGATTTTTCGTCAGAAAATTCACATCCAACCATCATTTAAAGTCAAAAGATTAAATGTTAAAATTTCTTCAATATTGACCATTTTTTGAACGTTCGACTGGTCCGGGGTCATCGTTTTTCATCATAAAATTGATTTTTTGGACTCTACCAAAAATGATTCAAAATGTCATTTGGATCCGGCCTCATGTTAAATAACCACTTTTTAAACCCTCAGAGTGACCAAAATTACAATTTTTACGGAGTTTTGCTTACTCAAAAGCTCCAATTTTTACCAATTTCAGGCACAGAAATGACTTTAAACACACTTATTTTCGTTGACAAAGTAATAATTCACATACAACCGTCATTTGAAGTCAAAAGATTAAATGTTAAAATGTCATCAATATTGACCATTTTTTGAACGTTCGCCTGGTCCGGGGGCATCGTTTTTCATCAGAAAATAAATTTTTTGGACTCCACCAAAAATGATTCAAAATGTCATTTGGATCGGGCCTCATGTTGAATAACCACTTTTTAAAACCCTCACAGTGACCAAAATTACCATTTTTACAGAGTTTTGCTTACTCAAAAGCTTCAATTTTTAGCCAATTTCAGGCACAGAAATGACTTTAAACACACTTATTTTTGCTGTAAAAGTAATAATTCACATCCAACCGTCATTTAAAGTCAAAAGATTAAATGTTAAAATTTCATCAATATTGACCATTTTTTGAACGTTCGACTGGTCCGGGGTTATCGTTTTTCATCAGATAATTGATTTTTTGGACTCCACCAAAAATGATTCAAAATGTCATTTGGATCGGGCCTCATGTTGAATAACCACTTTTTAAACCCTCACAGTGACCAAAATTGCCATTTTTACAGAGTTTTGCCTACTCAAAAGTTTCAATTTTGATGAATTTCAGGCACAGAAATGTCTTTAAACACACTTATTTTCGTTGAAAAAGTAATAATTCACATCCAACCGTCATTTAAAGTCAAAAGATTAAATGTTAAAATGTCATCAATATTGACCATTTTTTGAACGTTTGACTGGTCCGGGGTCATCGTTTTTCATCAGATAATTGATTTTTTGGACTCTACCAAAAATGATTGAAAATGTCATTTGGATCAGGCCTCATGTTGAATAACCACTTTTTAAACCCTCACAGTGACCAAAATTGCCATTTTTACAGAGTTTTGCCTACTCAAAAGTTTCAATTTTGATGAATTTCAGGCACAGAAATGTCTTTAAACACACTTATTTTAGTTGAAAAAGTAATAATTCACATCCAACCGTCATTTAAAGTCAAAAGATTAAATGTTAAAATGTCATCAATATTGACCATTTTTTGAACGTTTGACTGGTCTGGGGTCATCGTTTTTCATCACAAAATTGATTTTTAGGACTCTACCATAAATGATTCAAAATGTCATTTGGATCAGGCCTCAATTTGAATAACCACTTTTTAAACCCTCAGCGTGACCAAAATTGCCATTTGTACGGAGTTTTGCTTACTCAAAAGCTTCACTTTTGACCAATTTCAGGCATAGAAAGGACTTTAAACACACTTATTTTCGTTGACAAAGTAATAATTCACATCCAACCGTCATTTAAAGTCAAAAGATTAAATGTTAAAATGTCATCAATATTGACCATTTTTTGAACGTTCGACTGGTCCGGGGTCATCGTTTTTCATCAGAAAATTGATTTTGTGGACTCCACCAAAAATGATTCAAAATGTCATTTGGATCGGGCCTCATGTTGAATAACCACTTTTTAAACCCTCAAAGTGACCAAAATTGCCATTTTTACAGAGTTTTGCTTACTCAAATGCTTCAATTTTGACCAATTTCAGGCACAGAAATGACTTTAAACACACTTTTTTTACTTGAAAAAGTAATAATTCACATCCAACCGTCATTTAAAGTCAAAAGAATCAATGTTAAAATTTCATCAATATTGACCATTTTTTGAACGTTCGACTGGTCCGGGGTCATCGTTTTTCATTAGATAATTGATTTTTTGGACTCTACCAAAAATGATTGAAAATGTCATTTGGATCAGGCCTCATGTTGAATAACCACTTTTTAAACCCTCACAGTGACCAAAATTGCCATTTTTACAGAGTTTTGCCTACTCAAAAGTTTCAATTTTGATGAATTTCAGGCACAGAAATGTCTTTAAGCACACTTATTTTCGTTGAAAAAGTAATAATTCACATCCAACCGTCATTTAAAGTCAAAAGATTAAATGTTAAAATGTCATCAATATTGACCAATTTTTGAACGTTTGACTGGTCTGGGGTCATCGTTTTTCATCACAAAATTGATTTTTAGGACTCTACCATAAATGATTCAAAATGTCATTTGGATCAGGCCTCATGTTGAATAACCACTTTTTAAACCCTCAGCGTGACCAAAATTGCCATTTTTACGGAGTTTTGCTTACTCAAAAGCTTCAATTTTGACCAATTTCAGGCACAGAATTGGCTTTAAACACACTTATTTTAGTTGAAAAAGTAACAATTCACACCCAACAGTCATTTAAAGTCAAAAGATTAAATGTTAAAATTTCTTCAATATTGACCATTTTTTGAACGTTCGACTGGTCCGGGGTCATCGTTTTTCATCATAAAATTGATTTTTTGGACTCTACCAAAAATGATTCAAAATGTCATTTGGATCAGGCCTCATGTTAAATAACCACTTTTTAAACCCTCAGAGTGACCAAAATTACAATTTTTACGGAGTTTTGCTTACTCAAAAGCTCCAATTTTTACCAATTTCAGGCACAGAAATGACTTTAAACACACTTATTTCAGTTGAAAAAGTAATAATTCACATCCAACAGTCATTTAAAGTCAAAAGATTAAATGTAAAAATTTCTTCAATATTGACCATTTTTTGAACGTTCGACTGGTCCGGGGGCATCGTTTTTCATCAGAAAATTGATTTTGTGGACTCCACCAAAAATGATTCAAAATGTCATTTGGATCGGGCCTCATGTTGAATAACCACTTTTTAAACCCTCACAGTGACCAAAATTGCCATTTTTACAGAGTTTTGCTTACTCAAAAGTTTCAATTTTGACGAATTTCGGGCACAGAAATGACTTTAAACACACTTATTTTCATTGAAAAAGTAATAATTCACATCCAACCGTCATTTAAAGTCAAAAGAATAAATGTTATAATTTCATCAATATTGACCATTTTCTTAACGTTCGACTGGTCCGGGGTCACCGATTTTTCGTCAGAAAATTCACATCCAACCATCATTTAAAGTCAAAAGATTAAATGATAACATTTCATCAATATTGACCATTCTTTGAACGTTTGACTGGTCTGGGGTCATCGTTTTTCATCATAAAATTGATTTTTAGGACTCTACCAAAAATGATTCAAAATGTCATTTGGATCAGGCCTCATGTGGAATAACCACTTTTTAAACCCTCAGTGTGACCAAAATTGCCATTTTTACGGAATTTTGCTTACTCAAAAGCTTCAATTTTGACCAATTTCAGGCACAGAAATGACTTTAAACACACTTATTTTAGTTGAAAAAGTAATAATTCACATCCAACAGTCATTTAAATTCAAAAGATTAAATGTTAAAATTTCTTCAATATTGACCATTTTTTGAAGTTTCACCTGCTCCGGGGTCATCGTTTTTCATCAGAAAATTGATTTTTTGGACTCTACCAAAAATGGTTCAAAAAGTCATTTGAATCGGGCCTCATGTTGAATAACCACTTTTTAAAACCTCACAGTGACCAAAATTGCCATTTTTACAGAGTTTTGCTTACTCAGAAGCTTCACTTTTGACCAATTTCAGGCACAGAAATGACTTTAAACACACTTATTTTCGTTGACAAAGTAATAATTCACATCCAACCGTCATTTAAAGTCAAATGATTAAATGTTAAAATTTCATCGATATTGACCATTTTTTGAACGTTCGACTGGTCCGGGGGCATCGTTTTTCATCAGAAAATAAATTTTTGGGACTCCACCAAAAATGATTCAAAATGTCATTTGGATTGGGCCTCATGTTGAATAACCACTTTTTAAAACCCTCACAGTGACCAAAATTACCATTTTTACAGAGTTTTGCTTACTCAAAAGCTTCAATTTTTAGCCAATTTCAGGCACAGAAATGACTTTAAACACACTTATTTTTGCTGTAAAAGTAATAATTCACATCCAACCGTCATTTAAAGTCAAAAGATTAAATGTTAAAATTTCATCAATATTGACCATTTTTTGAACGTTTGACTGGTCTGGGGTCATCGTTTTTCATCAGATAATTGATTTTTTGGACTCCACCAAAAATGATTCAAAATGTCATTTGGATCGGGCCTCGTGTTGAATAACCACTTTTTAAACCCTCACAGTGACCAAAATTGCCATTTTTACAGAGTTTTGCCTACTCAAAAGTTTCAATTTTGATGAATTTCAGGCACAGAAATGTCTTTAAACACACTTATTTTCGTTGAAAAAGTAATAATTCACATCCAACCGTCATTTAAAGTCAAAAGATTAAATGTTAAAATGTCATCAATATTGACCATTTTTTGAACGTTTGACTGGTCTGGGGTCATCGTTTTTCATCATAAAATTGATTTTTAGGACTCTACCATAAACGATTCAAAATGTCATTTGGATCAGGCCTCATGTTGAATAACCACTTTTTAAACCCTCACAGTGACCAAAATTGCCATTTTTACAGAGTTTTGCTTACTCAAATGCTTCAATTTTGACCAATTTCAGGCACAGAAATGACTTTAAACACACTTTTTTTACTTGAAAAAGTAATAATTCACATCCAACCGTCATTTAAAGTCAAAAGATTAAATGTTAAAATTTCATCAATATTGACCAGTTTTTTGAACGTTCGACTGGTCCGGGGTCATCGTTTTTCATCAGATAATTGATTTTTTGGACTCTACCAAAAATGATTGAAAATGTCATTTGGATCAGGCCTCATGTTGAATAACCACTTTTTAAACCCTCACAGTGACCAAAATTGCTATTTTTACAGAGTTTTGCCTACTCAAAAGTTTCAATTTTGATGAATTTCAGGCACAGAAATGTCTTTAAACACACTTATTTTCGTTGAAAAAGTAATAATTCACATCCAACCGTCATTTAAAGTCAAAAGATTAAATGTTAAAATGTCATCAATATTCACCATTTTTTGAACGTTTGACTGGTCTGGGGTCATCGTTTTTCATCACAAAATTGATTTTTAGGACTCTACCATAAATGATTCAAAATGTCATTTGGATCAGGCCTCAATTTGAATAACCACTTTTTAAACCCTCAGCGTGACCAAAATTGCCTTTTGTACGGAGTTTTGCTTACTCAAAAGCTTCAATTTTGACCAATTTCAGGCACAGAATTGACTTTAAACACACTTATTTTAGTTGAAAAAGTAACAATTCACATCCAACAGTCATTTAAAGTCAAAAGATTAAATGTTAAAATTTCTTCAATATTGACCATTTTTTGAACATTCGACTGGTCCGGGGACATCGTTTTTCACCATAAAATTGATTTTTTGGACTCTACCAAAAATGATTCAAAATGTCATTTGTATCAGGCCTCATGTTGAATAACCACTTTTTAAACCCTCACATTGACCAAAATTGCCATTTTTACAGAGTTTGCTTACCCAGAAGCTTCAATTTTGACCACTTTCAGGCACAGAAATGACTTTAAACACACTTATTTTAGTTGAAAAAGTAATAATTCACATCCAACCGTCATTTAAATTTAAAAGATTAAATGTTAAAATATCATCAATATTGACCATTTTTTGAACGTTTGACTGGTCCGGGGTCATCGTTTTTCATCATAAAATTGATTTTTTGGACTCTACCAAAAATGATTCAAAATGTCATTTGGATCAGGCCTCATGTTAAATAACCACTTTTTAAACCCTCAGAGTGACCAAAATTACAATTTTTACGGAGTTTTGCTTACTCAAAAGCTCCAATTTTTACCAATTTCAGGCACAGAAATGACTTTAAACACACTTATTTCAGTTGAAAAAGTAATAATTCACATCCAACTGTCATTTAAAGTCAAAAGATTAAATGTTAAAATTCCATCAATCTTGACCATTTTTTGAATGTTCGACTGGTCCGGGGTCATCGTTTTTCATCAGAAAATTGATTTTTTTTGGACTCTACCAAAAATGATTCAAAATGTCATTTGGATTCGGTCTCATGTTGAATAAGCACTTTTTAGACCCTCACAGTGACCAAAATTGCCATTTTTACAGACTTTTGCTAACTCAGAAGCTTCAATTTTGACCAATTTCAGACACAGAAATGACTTTAAAAACACTTATTTTAGTTGAAAAAGTAATAATTCACATCCAACCGTCTTTTAAAGTCAAAAGATTAAATGATAACATTTCATCAATATTGACCATTCTTTGAACGTTTGACTGGTCTGGGGTCATCGTTTTTCATCATAAAATTGATTTTTAGGACTCTACCAAAAATGATTCAAAATGTCATTTGGATCAGGCCTCATGTTGAATAACCACTTTTTAAACCCTCAAAGTGACCAAAATTGCCATTTTTACAGAGTTTTGCTTACTCAAATGCTTCAATTTTGACCAATTTCAGGCACAGAAATGACTTTAAACACACTTTTTTTACTTGAAAAAGTAATAATTCACATCCAACCGTCATTTAAAGTCAAAAGATTAAATGTTAAAATTTCTTCAATATTGACCATTTTTTGAAGTTTCACCTGCTCCGGGGTCATCGTTTTTCATCAGAAAATTGATTTTTTGGACTCTACCAAAAATGATTCAAAAAGTCATTTGAATCGGGCCTCATGTTGAATAACCACTTTTTAAAACCTCACAGTGACCAAAATTGCCATTTTTACAGAGTTTTGCTTACTCAGAAGCTTCACTTTTGACCAATTTCAGGCACAGAAATGACTTTAAACACACTTATTTTCGTTGACAAAGTAATAATTCACATCCAACCGTCATTTAAAGTCAAAAGATTAAATGTTAAAATTTCATCGATATTGACCATTTTTTGAACGTTCGACTGGTCCGGGGGCATCGTTTTTCATCAGAAAATAAATTTTTGGGACTCCACCAAAAATGATTCAAAATGTCATTTGGATTGGGCCTCATGTTGAATAACCACTTTTTAAAACCCTCACAGTGACCAAAATTACCATTTTTACAGAGTTTTGCTTACTCAAAAGCTTCAATTTTTAGCCAATTTCAGGCACAGAAATGACTTTAAACACACTTATTTTTGCTGTAAAAGTAATAATTCACATCCAACCGTCATTTAAAGTCAAAAGATTAAATGTTAAAATTTCTTCAATATTGACCATTTTTTGAACGTTCGACTGGTCCGGGGTCATCGTTTTTCATCAGATAATTGATTTTTTGGACTCCACCAAAAATGATTCAAAATGTCATTTGGATCGGGCCTCGTGTTGAATAACCACTTTTTAAACCCTCACAGTGACCAAAATTGCCATTTTTATGGAGTTTTGCTTACTCAAAAGCTTCAATTTTGACCAATTTCAGGCACAGAAATGACTAAAACACACTTATTTTAGTTGAAAAAGTAACAATTCACATCCAACAGTCATTTAAAGTCAAAAGATTAAATGTTAAAATTTCTTCAATATTGACCATTTTCTTAACGTTCGACTGGTCCGGGGTCATCGATTTTTTGTCAGAAAATTCACATCCAACCATCATTTAAAGTCAAAAGATTAAATGATAACATTTCATCAATATTGACCATTCATTGAACGTTTGACTGGTCTGGGGTCATCGTTTTTCATCATAAAATTGATTTTTAGGACTCTACCAAAAATGATTCAAAATGTCATTTGGATCAGGCCTCATGTTGAATAACCACTTCTTAAACCCTCAGTGTGACCAAAATTGCCATTTTTACTGAATTTTGCTTACTCAAAAGCTTCAATTTTGACCAATTTCAGGCACAGAAATGACCTTAAACACACTTATTTTAGTTGAAAAAGTAATATTTCACATCCAACAGTCATTTAAATTCAAAAGATTAAATGTTAAAATTTCTTCAATATTGACCATTTTTTGAATGTTCGACTGCTCCGGGGTCATCGTTTTCCATCAGAAAATTGATTTTTTGGACTCTACCAAAAATGATTCAAAAAGTCATTTGAATCGGGCCTCATGTTGAATAACCACTTTTTAACGCCTCACAGTGACCAAAATTGCCATTTTTACAGAGTTTTGCTTACTCAGAAGCTTCACTTTTGATCAATTTCAGGCACAGAAATGACTTTAAACACACTTATTTTCGTTGAAAAAGTAATAATTCACATCCAACCGTCATTTAAAGTCAAAAGATTAAATGTTAAAATTTCATCAATATTGACCATTTTTTGAACGTTCGACTGGTCCGGGGTCATTGTTTTTCATCAGAAAATTGATTTTGTGGACTCCACCAAAAATGATTCAAAATGTCATTTGGATCGGGCCTCATGTTGAATAACCACTTTTTAATCCCTCAAAGTGACCAAAATTGCCATTTTTACAGAGTTTTGCTTACTCAAATGCTTCAATTTTGACCAATTTCAGGCACAGAAATGACTTTAAACACTCTTTTTTTACTTGAAAAAGTAATAATTCACATCCAACCGTCATTTAAAGTCAAAAGATTAAATGTTAAAATTTCATCAATATTGACCAGTTTTTTGAACGTTCGACTGGTCCGGGGTCATCGTTTTTCATCAGATAATTGATTTTTTGGACTCTACCAAAAATGATTGAAAATGTCATTTGGATCAGGCCTCATGTTGAATAACCACTTTTTAAACCCTCACAGTGACCAAAATTGCCATTTTTACAGAGTTTTGCCTACTCAAAAGTTTCAATTTTGATGAATTTCAGGCACAGAAATGTCTTTAAACACACTTATTTTCGTTGAAAAAGTAATAATTCACATCCAACCGTCATTTAAAGTCAAAAGATTAAATGTTAAAATGTCATCAATATTGACCATTTTTTGAACCTTTGACTGGTCTGGGGGTCATCGTTTTTCATCACAAAATTGATTTTTAGGACTCTACCATAAATGATTCAAAATGTCATTTGGATCAGGCCTCAATTTGAATAACCACTTTTTAAACCCTCAGCGTGACCAAAATTGCCTTTTGTACGGAGTTTTGCTTACTCAAAAGCTTCAATTTTGACCAATTTCAGGCACAGAATTGACTTTAAACACACTTATTTTAGTTGAAAAAGTAACAATTCACATCCAACAGTCATTTAAAGTCAAAAGATTAAATGTTAAAATTCCATCAATATTGACCATTTTTTGAACGTTCGACTGGTCCGGGGACATCGTTTTTCACCATAAAATTGATTTTTTGGACTCTACCAAAAATGATTCAAAATGTCATTTGTATCAGGCCTCATGTTGAATAACCACTTTTTAAACCCTCACATTGACCAAAATTGCCATTTTTACAGAGTTTGCTTACCCAGAAGCTTCAATTTTGACCAATTTCAGGCACAGAAATGACTTTAAACACACTTATTTTAGTTGAAAAAGTAATAATTCACATCCAACCGTCATTTAAATTTGAAAGATTAAATGTTAAAATATCATCAATATTGACCATTTTTTGAACGTTCGACTGGTCCGGGGACATCGTTTTTCACCATAAAATTGATTTTTTGGACTCTACCAAAAATGATTCAAAATGTCATTTGGATCAGGCCTCATGTTAAATAACCACTTTTTAAACCCTCAGAGTGACCAAAATTACAATTTTTACGGAGTTTTGCTTACTCAAAAGCTCCAATTTTTACCAATTTCAGGCACAGAAATGACTTTAAACACACTTATTTCAGTTGAAAAAGTAATAATTCACATCCAACTGTCATTTAAAGTCAAAAGATTAAATGTTAAAATTCCATCAATCTTGACCATTTTTTGAATGTTCGACTGGTCCGGGGTCATCGTTTTTCATCAGAAAATTGATTTTTTTTGGACTCTACCAAAAATGATTCAAAATGTCATTTGGATTCGGTCTCATGTTGAATAAGCACTTTTTAAACCCTCACAGTGACCAAAATTGCCATTTTTACAGACTTTTGCTAACTCAGAAGCTTCAATTTTGACCAATTTCAGGCACAGAAATGACTTTAAAAACACTTATTTTAGTTGAAAAAGTAATAATTCACATCCAACCGTCTTTTAAAGTCAAAAGATTAAATGATAACATTTCATCAATATTGACCATTCTTTGAACGTTTGACTGGTCTGGGGTCATCGTTTTTCATCATAAAATTGATTTTTAGGACTCTACCAAAAATGATTCAAAATGTCATTTGGATCAGGCCTCATGTTGAATAACCACTTTTTAAACCCTCAAAGTGACCAAAATTGCCATTTTTACAGAGTTTTGCTTACTCAAATGCTTCAATTTTGACCAATTTCAGGCACAGAAATGACTTTAAACACACTTTTTTTACTTGAAAAAGTAATAATTCACATCCAACCGTCATTTAAAGTCAAAAGATTAAATGTTAAAATTTCTTCAATATTGACCATTTTTTGAAGTTTCACCTGCTCCGGGGTCATCGTTTTTCATCAGAAAATTGATTTTTTGGACTCTACCAAAAATGATTCAAAAAGTCATTTGAATCGGGCCTCATGTTGAATAACCACTTTTTAAAACCTCACAGTGACCAAAATTGCCATTTTTACAGAGTTTGCTTACCCAGAAGCTTCAATTTTGACCAATTTCAGGCACAGAAATGACTTTAAACACACTTATTTTAGTTGAAAAAGTAATAATTCACATCCAACCGTCATTTAAATTTAAAAGATTAAATGTTAAAATATCATCAATATTGACCATTTTTTGAACGTTTGACTGGTCCGGGGTCATCGTTTTTCATCATAAAATTGATTTTTTGGACTCTACCAAAAATGATTCAAAATGTCATTTGGATCAGGCCTCATGTTGAATAACCACTTTTTAAACCCTCAAAGTGACCAAAATTGCCATTTTTACAGAGTTTTGCTTACTCAAATGCTTCAATTTTGACCAATTTCAGGCACAGAAATGACTTTAAACACACTTTTTTTACTTGAAAAAGTAATAATTCACATCCAACCGTCATTTAAAGTCAAAAGATTAAATGTTAAAATTGCTTCAATATTGACCATTTTTTGAACGTTCGACTGGTCCGGGGTCATCGTTTTTCATCATAAAATTGATTTTTTGGACTCTACCAAAAATGATTCAAAATGTCATTTGGATCAGGCCTCATGTTAAATAACCACTTTTTAAACCCTCAGAGTGACCAAAATTACAATTTTTACGGAGTTTTGCTTACTCAAAAGCTCCAATTTTTACCAATTTCAGGCACAGAAATGACTTTAAACACACTTATTTCAGTTGAAAAAGTAATAATTCACATCCAACAGTCATTTAAAGTCAAAAGATTAAATGTTAAAATTTCTTCAATGTTGACCATTTTTTGAACGTTCGACTGGTCCGGGGTCATCGTTTTTCATCAGAAAATCGATTTTTTGGACTCTACCAAAAATGATTCAAAATGTCATTTGTATCAGGCCTCATGTTGAATAACCACTTTTTAAACCCTCACATTGACCAAAATTGCCATTTTTACAGAGTTTGCTTACCCAGAAGCTTGAATTTTGACCAATTTCAGGCACAGAAATGACTTTAAACACACTTATTTTAGTTGAAAAAGTAATAATTCACATCCAACCGTCATTTAAAGTTAAAAGATTAAATGTTAAAATATCATCAATATTGACCATTTTTTGAACGTTTGACTGGTCCGGGGTCATCGTTTTTCATCATAAAATTGATTTTTTGGACTCTACCAAAAATGATTCAAAATGTCATTTGGATCAGGCCTCATGTTAAATAACCACTTTTTAAACCCTCAGAGTGACCAAAATTACAATTTTTACGGAGTTTTGCTTACTCAAAAGCTCCAATTTTTACCAATTTCAGGCACAGAAATGACTTTAAACACACTTATTTCAGTTGAAAAAGTAATAATTCACATCCAACTGTCATTTAAAGTCAAAAGATTAAATGTTAAAATTCCATCAATCTTGACCATTTTTTGAACGTTCGACTGGTCCGGGGTCATCGTTTTTCATCAGAAAATTGATTTTTTTTGGACTCTACCAAAAATGATTCAAAATGTCATTTGGATTCGGTCTAATGTTGAATAAGCACTTTTTAAACCCTCACAGTGACCAAAATTGCCATTTTTACAGACTTTTGCTAACTCAGAAGCTTCAATTTTGACCAATTTCAGGCACAGAAATGACTTTAAAAACACTTATTTTAGTTGAAAAAGTAATAATTCACATCCAACATTCTTTCAAAGTCAAAAGATTAAATGTTAAAATTTCATCAATATTGACCATTCTTTGAACGTTTGACTGGTCTGGGGTCATCGTTTTTCATCATAAAATTGATTTTTAGGACTCTACCAAAAATGATTCAAATTGTCATTTGGATCAGGCCTCATGTTGAATAACCACTTCTTAAACCCTCAGTGTGACCAAAATTGCCATTTTTACTGAATTTTGCTTACTCAAAAGCTTCAATTTTGACCAATTTCAGGCACAGAAATGACCTTAAACACACTTATTTTAGTTGAAAAAGTAATAATTCACATCCAACAGTCATTTAAATTCAAAAGATTAAATGTTAAAATTTCTTCAATATTGACCATTTTTTGAATGTTCGACTGCTCCGGGGTCATCGTTTTCCATCAGAAAATTGATTTTGTGGACTCCACCAAAAATGATTCAAAATGTCATTTGGATCCGGCCTCATGTTGAATAACCACTTTTTAAACCCTCAACGTGACCAAAATTGCCATTTTTATAGAGTTTTGCTTCAATGCTTCAATTTTGACCAATTTCAGGCACAGAAATGACTTTAAACACACTTTTTTTACTTGAAAAAGTAATAATTCACATCCAACCGTCATTTAAAGTCAAAAGATTAAATGTTAAAATTTCATCAATATTGACCATTTTTTGAACGTTCGACTGGTCCGGGGTCATCGTTTTTCATCAGATAATTGATTTTTTGGACTCTACCAAAAATGATTGAAAATGTCATTTGGATCAGGCCTCATGTTGAATAACCACTTTTTAAACCCTCACAGTGACCAAAATTGCCATTTTTACAGAGTTTTGCCTACTCAAAAGTTTCAATTTTGATGAATTTCAGGCACAGAAATGTCTTTAAACACACTTATTTTCGTTGAAAAAGTAATAATTCACATCCAACCGTCATTTAAAGTCAAAAGATTAAATGTTAAAATGTCATCAATATTGACCATTTTTTGAACGTTTGACTGGTCTGGGGTCATCGTTTTTCATCACAAAATTGATTTTTAGGACTCTACCATAAATGATTCAAAATGTCATTTGGATCAGGCCTCATGTTGAATAACCACTTTTTAAACCCTCAGCGTGACCAAAATTGCCATTTTTACGGAGTTTTGCTTACTCAAAAGCTTCAATTTTGACCAATTTCAGGCACAGAATTGACTTTAAACACACTTATTTTAGTTGAAAAAGTAACAATTCACATCCAACAGTCATTTAAAGTCAAAAGATTAAATGTTAAAATTTCTTCAATATTGACCATTTTTTGAACGTTCGACTGGTCTGGGGTCATCGTTTTTCATCATAAAATTGATTTTTTGGACTCTACCAAAAATGATTCAAAATGTCATTTGGATCAGGCCTCATGTTAAATAACCACTTTTTAAACCCTCAGAGTGACCAAAATTACAATTTTTACGGAGTTTTGCTTACTCAAAAGCTCCAATTTTTACCAATTTCAGGCACAGAAATGACTTTAAACACACTTATTTCAGTTGAAAAAGTAATAATTCACATCCAACAGTCATTTAAAGTCAAAAGATTAAATGTTAAATTTTCTTCAATATTGACCATTTTTTGAACGTTCGACTGGTCCAGGGTCATCGATTTTTCATCAGAAAGTTGATTTTTTGGACTCTACCAAAAATGATTCAAAAAGTCATTTGGATCGGGCCTCATGTTGAATAACCACTTTTTAAACCCTCACAGTGACCAAAATTGCCATTTTTACAGAGTTTTGCTTACTCAGAAGCTTCACTTTTGACCAATTTCAGGCACAGAAATGACTTTAAACACACTTATTTTCGTTGACAAAGTAATAATTCACATCCAACCGTCATTTAAAGTCAAAAGATTAAATGCTAAAATGTCATCAATATTGACCATTTTTTGAACGTTCGACTGGTCCGGGGGCATCGTTTTTCATCAGAAAATTGATTTTGTGGACTCCACCAAAAATGATTCAAAATGTCATTTGGATCGGGCCTCATGTTGAATAACCACTTTTTAAACCCTCACAGTGACCAAAATTGCCATTTTTACAGAGTTTTGCTTACTCAAAAGTCTCAATTTTGACGAATTTCGGGCACAGAAATGACTTTAAACACACTTATTTTCGTTGAAAAAGTAATAATTCACATCCAACCGTCATTTAAAGTCAAAAGAATAAATGTTATAATTTCATCAATATTGACCATTTTCTTAACATTCGACTGGTCCAGGGTCACCGATTTTTCGTCAGAAAATTCACATCCAACCATCATTTAAAGTCAAAAGATTAAATGATAACATTTCATCAATATTGACCATTCTTTGAACGTTTGACTGGTCTGGGGTCATCGTTTTTCATCATAAAATTGATTTTTAGGACTCTACCAAAAATGATTCAAAATGTCATTTGGATCAGGCCTCATGTTGAATAACCACTTTTTAAACCCTCAGTGTGACCAAAATTGCCATTTTTACGGAATTTTGCTTACTCAAAAGCTTCAATTTTGACCAATTTCAGGCACAGAAATGACTTTAAACACACTTATTTTAGTTGAAAAAGTAATAATTCACACCCAACCGTCATTTAAAGTCAAAAGATTAAATGTTAAAATTTCATCAATATTGACAATTTTTTGAACGTTCGACTGGTCCGGGGGCATCGTTTTTCATCAGAAAATAAATTTTTTGGACTCCACCAAAAATGATTCAAAATGTCATTTGGATCGGGCCTCATGTTGAATAACCACTTTTTAAAACCCTCACAGTGACCAAAATTACCATTTTTACAGAGTTTTGCTTACTCAAAAGCTTCAATTTTTAGCCAATTTCAGGCACAGAAATGACTTTAAACACACTTATTTTTGCTGTAAAAGTAATAATTCACATCCAACCGTCATTTAAAGTCAAAAGATTAAATGTTAAAATTTCATCAATATTGACCATTTTTTGAACGTTCGACTGGTCCGGGGTCATCGTTTTTCATCAGATAATTGATTTTTTGGACTCCACCAAAAATGATTCAAAATGTCATTTGGATCGGGCCTCATGTTGAATAACCACTTTTTAAACCCTCACAGTGACCAAAATTGCCATTTTTACAGAGTTTTGCCTACTCAAAAGTTTCAATTTTGATGAATTTCAGGCACAGAAATGTCTTTAAACACACTTATTTTCGTTGAAAAAGTAATAATTCACATCCAACCGTCATTTAAAGTCAAAAGATTAAATGTTAAAATGTCATCAATATTGACCATTTTTTGAACGTTTGACTGGTCCGGGGTCATCGTTTTTCATCAGATAATTGATTTTTTGGACTCTACCAAAAATGATTGAAAATGTCATTTGGATCAGGCCTCATGTTGAATAACCACTTTTTAAACCCTCACAGTGACCAAAATTGCCATTTTTACAGAGTTTTGCCTACTCAAAAGTTTCAATTTTGATGAATTTCAGGCACAGAAATGTCTTTAAACACACTTATTTTCGTTGAAAAAGTAATAATTCACATCCAACCGTCATTTAAAGTCAAAAGATTAAATGTTAAAATGTCATCAATATTGACCATTTTTTGAACGTTTGACTGGTCTGGGGTCATCGTTTTTCATCACAAAATTGATTTTTAGGACTCTACCATAAATGATTCAAAATGTCATTTGGATCAGGCCTCAATTTGAATAACCACTTTTTAAACCCTCAGCGTGACCAAAATTGCCATTTGTACGGAGTTTTGCTTACTCAAAAGCTTCAATTTTGACCAATTTCAGGCACAGAATTGACTTTAAACACACCTATTTTAGTTGAAAAAGTAACAATTCACATCCAACAGTCATTTAAAGTCAAAAGATTAAATGTTAAAATTTCTTCAATATTGACCATTTTTTGAACGTTCGACTGGTCCGGGGTCATCGTTTTTCACCATAAAATTGATTTTTTGGACTCTACCAAAAATGATTCAAAATGTCATTTGGATCAGGCCTCATGTTAAATAACCACTTTTTAAACCCTCAGAGTGACCAAAATTACAATTTTTACGGAGTTTTGCTTACTCAAAAGCTCCAATTTTTACCAATTTCAGGCACAGAAATGACTTTAAACACACTTATTTCAGTTGAAAAAGTAATAATTCACATCCAACAGTCATTTAAAGTCAAAAGATTAAATGTTAAAATTTCTTCAATATTGACCATTTTTTGAACGCTCGACTGGTCCGGGGTCATCGTTTTTCATCAGAAAATCGATTTTTTTGGACTCTACCAAAAATGATTCAAAATGTCATTTGTATCAGGCCTCATGTTGAATAACCACTTTTTAAACCCTCACATTGACCAAAATTGCCATTTTTACAGAGTTTGCTTACCCAGAAGCTTCAATTTTGACCAATTTCAGGCACAGAAATGACTTTAAACACACTTATTTTAGTTGAAAAAGTAATAATTCACATCCAACCGTCATTTAAATTTAAAAGATTAAATGTTAAAATATCATCAATATTGACCATTTTTTGAACGTTTGACTGGTCCGGGGTCATCGTTTTTCATCATAAAATTGATTTTTTGGACTCTACCAAAAATGATTCAAAATGTCATTTGGATCAGGCCTCATGTTGAATAACCACTTTTTAAACCCTCAAAGTGACCAAAATTGCCATTTTTACAGACTTTTGCTTACTCAAATGCTTCAATTTTGACCAATTTCAGGCACAGAAATGACTTTAAACACACTTTTTTTCCTTGAAAAAGTAATAATTCACATCCAACCGTCATTTAAAGTCAAAAGATTAAATGTTAAAATTGCTTCAATATTGACCATTTTTTGAACGTTCGACTGGTCTGGGGTCATCGTTTTTCATCATAAAATTGATTTTTAGGACTCTACCAAAAATGATTCAAAATGTCATTTGGATCAGGCCTCATGTTGAATAACCACTTTTTAAACCCTCAGTGTGACCAAAATTGCCATTTTTACGGAATTTTGCTTACTCAAAAGCTTCAATTTTGACCAATTTCAGGCACAGAATTGACTTTAAACACACTTATTTTAGTTGAAAAAGTAATAATTCACACCCAACCGTCATTTAAAGTCAAAAGATTAAATGTTAAAATTTCATCAATATTGACAATTTTTTGAACGTTCGACTGGTCCGGGGGCATCGTTTTTCATCAGAAAATAAATTTTTTGGACTCCACCAAAAATGATTCAAAATGTCATTTGGATCGGGCCTCATGTTGAATAACCACTTTTTAAAACCCTCACAGTGGCCAAAATTACCATTTTTACAGAGTTTTGCTTACTCAAAAGCTTCAATTTTTAGCCAATTTCAGGCACAGAAATGACTTTAAACACACTTATTTTTGCTGTAAAAGTAATAATTCACATCCAACCGTCATTTAAAGTCAAAAGATTAAATGTTAAAATTTCATCAATATTGACCATTTTTTGAACGTTCGACTGGTCCGGGGTCATCGTTTTTCATCAGATAATTGATTTTTTGGACTCTACCAAAAATGATTGAAAATGTCATTTGGATCAGGCCTCATGTTGAATAACCACTTTTTAAACCCTCACAGTGACCAAAATTGCCATTTTTACAGAGTTTTGCCTACTCAAAAGTTTCAATTTTGATGAATTTCAGGCACAGAAATGTCTTTAAACACACTTATTTTCGTTGAAAAAGTAATAATTCACATCCAACCGTCATTTAAAGTCAAAAGATTAAATGTTAAAATGTCATCAATATTGACCATTTTTTGAACGTTTGACTGGTCTGGGGTCATCGTTTTTCATCACAAAATTGATTTTTAGGACTCTACCATAAATGATTCAAAATGTCATTTGGATCAGGCCTCAATTTGAATAACCACTTTTTAAACCCTCAGCGTGACCAAAATTGCCATTTGTACGGAGTTTTGCTTACTCAAAAGCTTCAATTTTGACCAATTTCAGGCACAGAATTGACTTTAAACACACCTATTTTAGTTGAAAAAGTAACAATTCACATCCACCAGTCATTTAAAGTCAAAAGATTAAATGTTAAAATTTCTTCAATATTGATCATTTTTTGAACGTTCGACTGGTCCGGGGTCATCGTTTTTCACCATAAAATTGATTTTTTGGACTCTACCAAAAATGATTCAAAATGTCATTTGGATCAGGCCTCATGTTAAATAACCACTTTTTAAACCCTCAGAGTGACCAAAATTACAATTTTTACGGAGTTTTGCTTACTCAAAAGCTCCAATTTTTACCAATTTCAGGCACAGAAATGACTTTAAACACACTTATTTCAGTTGAAAAAGTAATAATTCACATCCAACAGTCATTTAAAGTCAAAAGATTAAATGTTAAAATTTCTTCAATATTGACCATTTTTTGAACGCTCGACTGGTCCGGGGTCATCGTTTTTCATCAGAAAATCGATTTTTTTGGACTCTACCAAAAATGATTCAAAATGTCATTTGTATCAGGCCTCATGTTGAATAACCACTTTTTAAACCCTCACATTGACCAAAATTGCCATTTTTACAGAGTTTGCTTACCCAGAAGCTTCAATTTTGACCAATTTCAGGCACAGAAATGACTTTAAACACACTTATTTTAGTTGAAAAAGTAATAATTCACATCCAACCGTCATTTAAATTTAAAAGATTAAATGTTAAAATATCATCAATATTGACCATTTTTTGAACGTTTGACTGGTCCGGGGTCATCGTTTTTCATCATAAAATTGATTTTTTGGACTCTACCAAAAATGATTCAAAATGTCATTTGGATCAGGCCTCATGTTGAATAACCACTTTTTAAACCCTCAAAGTGACCAAAATTGCCATTTTTACAGACTTTTGCTTACTCAAATGCTTCAATTTTGACCAATTTCAGGCACAGAAATGACTTTAAACACACTTTTTTTCCTTGAAAAAGTAATAATTCACATCCAACCGTCATTTAAAGTCAAAAGATTAAATGTTAAAATTGCTTCAATATTGACCATTTTTTGAACGTTCGACTGGTCTGGGGTCATCGTTTTTCATCATAAAATTGATTTTTTGGACTCTACCAAAAATGATTCAAAATGTCATTTGGATCAGGCCTCATGTTAAATAACCACTTTTTAAACCCTCAGAGTGACCAAAATTACAATTTTTACGGAGTTTTGCTTACTCAAAAGCTCCAATTTTTACCAATTTCAGGCACAGAAATGACTTTAAACACACTTATTTCAGTTGAAAAAGTAATAATTCACATCCAACAGTCATTTAAAGTCAAAAGATTAAATGTTAAAATTTCTTCAATATTGACCACTTTTTTGAACGTTCGACTGGTCCGGGGTCATCGTTTTTCATCAGAAAATCGATTTTTTGGACTCTACCAAAAATGATTCAAAATGTCATTTGTATCAGGCCTCATGTTGAATAACCACTTTTTAAACCCTCACATTGACCAAAATTGCCATTTTTACAGAGTTTGCTTACCCAGAAGCTTCAATTTTGACCAATTTCAGGCACAGAAATGACTTTAAACACACTTATTTTAGTTGAAAAAGTAATAATTCACATCCAACCGTCATTTAAAGTTAAAAGATTAAATGTTAAAATATCATCAATATTGACCATTTTTTGAACGTTTGACTGGTCCGGGGTCATCGTTTTTCATCATAAAATTGATTTTTTGGACTCTACAAAAATGATTCAAAATGTCATTTGGATCAGGCCTCAATTTGAATAACCACTTTTTAAACCCTCAGCGTGACCAAAATTGCCATTTTTACGGAGTTTTGCTTACTCAAAAGCTCCAATTTTTACCAATTTCAGGCACAGAAATGACTTTAAACACACTTATTTCAGTTGAAAAAGTAATAATTCACATCCAACCGTCATTTAAATTTAAAAGATTAAATGTTAAAATATCATCAATATTGACCATTTTTTGAACGTTTGACTGGTCCGGGGTCATCGTTTTTCATCATAAAATTGATTTTTTGGACTCTACCAAAAATGATTCAAAATGTCATTTGGATCAGGCCTCATGTTGAATAACCACTTTTTAAACCCTCAAAGTGACCAAAATTGCCATTTTTACAGACTTTTGCTTACTCAAATGCTTCAATTTTGACCAATTTCAGGCACAGAAATTACTTTAAACACACTTTTTTTCGTTGAAAAAGTAATAATTCACATCCAACCGACATTTAAAGTCAAAAGATTAAATGTTAAAATTGCTTCAATATTGACCATTTTTTGAACGTTCGACTGGTCCGGGGTCATCGTTTTTCATCATAAAATTGATTTTTTGGACTCTACCAAAAATGATTCAAAATGTCATTTGGATCAGGCCTCATGTTAAATAACCACTTTTTAAACCCTCAGAGTGACAAAAATTACAATTTTTACGGAGTTTTGCTTACTCAAAAGCTCCAATTTTTACCAATTTCAGGCACAGAAATGACTTTAAACACACTTATTTCAGTTGAAAAAGTAATAATTCACATCCAACAGTCATTTAAAGTCAAAAGATTAAATGTTAAAATTTCTTCAATATTGACCATTTTTTGAACGTTCGACTGGTCCGGGGTCATCGTTTTTCATCAGAAAATCGATTTTTTGGACTCTACCAAAAATGATTCAAAATGTCATTTGTATCAGGCCTCATGTTGAATAACCACTTTTTAAACCCTCACATTGACCAAAATTGCCATTTTTACAGAGTTTGCTTACCCAGAAGCTTCAATTTTGACCAATTTCAGGCACAGAAATGACTTTAAACACACTTATTTTAGTTGAAAAAGTAATAATTCACATCCAACAGTCATTTAAAGTCAAAAGATTAAATGTTAAAATATCATCAATATTGACCATTTTTTGAACGTTCGACTGGTCCGGGGTCATCGTTTTTCATCAGAAAATCGATTTTTTTGGACTCTACTAGGTGTGGGCGGAAAATCCGTTCCGCTCGCGGATTTTGCGGATTTTCGGGAAATCCGCAATCCGCGAGATTTGCGAATTTCCCGCAAAATCCGCAAATCCGCGAGCAGCGGATTTTGCTCGCGCTGCTCGCACTGTTAGCGTGAGTTCGCGCCCCGCGAATAAGTGCGAAATTGCAGAAATACGATCTTGGCAAAACTGAAAGTAACTACTTACCAGGTTCAAAAGTTCAGGCACATCATTATAGCCATTTCCTGTAGGGCTTCCTGAGGGGCCCCTCCAGAGTTCAGTTGCCAGTTGAAACTATTATGTGACCCTGCTCTGAACCTCAGAATAGTTACACATATGCCACAAAGGTCCTGAATTACAGCTAAGGGAGACAAGCAGGAGCCAGGCTGGAAGTTAAAATCCATTAATCAGCCCCTAATTCATTATTGTCAGTTGGGGCAGGGCAGGTGTTGTAACTAATTTTGCAACAATGAAAGCACTTAGCAAGTGCAAAAGATCACTAATCAGGGCGCACTAAGGAAGCAGGTGCCAGCTAAAAAAATATTCTGTGACACATTAATCAGCCCCAAATTAATTCAGGTCACTTGAGGCAGGGAAGGTGTGCTTTGCTTTGCCGAAAATAATGTACACTGGACAACCAGAGGGTGTAGTGATGAAACAGAGGGTGGCATGGGTGGGCCAGAGGGTGGCATGAGTAGTCAGAGAGTGGCAGTGGTGACAGAGAGTGGCAGTGATGAAGAAGAGTGTCCCAAACAGGCTGGACACGTAGAAACAACAAGTTCGCAAAACTTGCGACCCGACAGGTAAGTTCGCAAATTGCGAAATTGTAAAAACCCTCGCGAACTGGCAGAAACACGGGCGAACACAAAAAAAAAAAAAATCCGCAAATTCGCGGGAATTCGCGGATTTTGCGGATTGCGAATCCGCAAATCCGCAAAATTCGCGGATTGCCAATCCGCAAAATCCGCTCATGCTTAGACTCTACCAAAAATGATTCAAAATGTCATTTGTATCAGGCCTCATGTTGAATAACCACTTTTTAAACCCTCACATTGACCAAAATTGCCATTTTTACAGAGTTTGCTTACCCAGAAGCTTCAATTTTGACCAATTTCAGGCACAGAAATGACTTTAAACACACTTATTTTAGTTGAAAAAGTAATACTTCACATCCAACCGTCATTTAAATTTAAAAGATTAAATGTTAAAATATCATCAATATTGACCATTTTTTGAACGTTTGACTGGTCCGGGGTCATCGTTTTTCATCATAAAATTGATTTTTTGGACTCTACCAAAAATGATTCAAAATGTCATTTGGATCAGGCCTCATGTTGAATAACCACTTTTTAAACCCTCAAAGTGACCAAAATTGCCATTTTTACAGACTTTTGCTTACTCAAATGCTTCAATTTTGACCAATTTCAGGCACAGAAATGACTTTAAACACACTTTTTTTCCTTGAAAAAGTAATAATTCACATCCAACCGTCATTTAAAGTCAAAAGATTAAATGTTAAAATTGCTTCAATATTGACCATTTTTTGAACGTTCGACTGGTCCGGGGTCATCGTTTTTCATCATAAAATTGATTTTTTGGACTCTACCAAAAATGATTCAAAATGTCATTTGGATCAGGCCTCATGTTAAATAACCACTTTTTAAACCCTCAGAGTGACCAAAATTACAATTTTTACGGAGTTTTGCTTACTCAAAAGCTCCAATTTTTACCAATTTCAGGCACAGAAATGACTTTAAACACACTTATTTCAGTTGAAAAAGTAATAATTCACATCCAACAGTCATTTAAAGTCAAAAGATTAAATGTTAAAATTTCTTCAATATTGACCATTTTTTGAACGTTCGACTGGTCCGGGGTCATCGTTTTTCATCAGAAAATCGATTTTTTGGACTCTACCAAAAATGATTCAAAATGTCATTTGTATCAGGCCTCATGTTGAATAACCACTTTTTAAACCCTCACATTGACCAAAATTGCCATTTTTACAGAGTTTGCTTACCCAG
Organism: Lissotriton vulgaris; assembly: GCF_964263255.1. Taxonomy (NCBI): domain Eukaryota; kingdom Metazoa; phylum Chordata; class Amphibia; order Caudata; family Salamandridae; genus Lissotriton; species Lissotriton vulgaris. Next base: position 658,875 of record NW_028240817.1, on the reverse strand, counting down.
AAGCTTCAATTTTGACCAATTTCAGGCACAGAAATGACTTTAAACACACTTATTTTTGCTGTAAAAGTAATAATTCACATCCAACCGTCATTTAAAGTCAAAAGATTAAATGTTAAAATATCATCAATATTGACCATTTTTTGAACGTTTGACTGGTCCGGGGTCATCGTTTTTCATCATAAAATTGATTTTTTGGACTCTACAAAAATGATTCAAAATGTCATTTGAATCAGGCCTCAATTTGAATAACCACTTTTTAAACCCTCAGCGTGACCAAAATTGCCATTTTTACGGAGTTTTGCTTACTCAAAAGCTCCAATTTTTACCAATTTCAGGCACAGAAATGACTTTAAACACACTTATTTCAGTTGAAAAAGTAATAATTCACATCCAACCGTCATTTAAATTTAAAAGATTAAATGTTAAAATATCATCAATATTGACCATTTTTTGAACGTTTGACTGGTCCGGGGTCATCGTTTTTCATCATAAAATTGATTTTTTGGACTCTACCAAAAATGATTCAAAATGTCATTTGGATCAGGCCTCATGTTGAATAACCACTTTTTAAACCCTCAAAGTGACCAAAATTGCCATTTTTACAGACTTTTGCTTACTCAAATGCTTCAATTTTGACCAATTTCAGGCACAGAAATTACTTTAAACACACTTTTTTTCATTGAAAAAGTAATAATTCACATCCAACCGTCATTTAAAGTCAAAAGATTAAATGTTAAAATTGCTTCAATATTGACCATTTTTTGAACGTTCGACTGGTCCGGGGTCATCGTTTTTCATCATAAAATTGATTTTTTGGACTCTACCAAAAATGATTCAAAATGTCATTTGGATCAGGCCTCATGTTAAATAACCACTTTTTAAACCCTCAGAGTGACAAAAATTACAATTTTTACAGAGTTTTGCTTACTCAAAAGCTCCAATTTTTACCAATTTCAGGCACAGAAATGACTTTAAACACACTTATTTCAGTTGAAAAAGTAATAATTCACATCCAACAGTCATTTAAAGTCAAAAGATTAAATGTTAAAATTTCTTCAATATTGACCATTTTTTGAACGTTCGACTGGTCCGGGGTCATCGTTTTTCATCAGAAAATCGATTTTTTGGACTCTACCAAAAATGATTCAAAATGTCATTTGTATCAGGCCTCATGTTGAATAACCACTTTTTAAACCCTCACATTGACCAAAATTGCCATTTTTACAGAGTTTGCTTACCCAGAAGCTTCAATTTTGACCAATTTCAGGCACAGAAATGACTTTAAACACACTTATTTTAGTTGAAAAAGTAATAATTCACATCCAACCGTCATTTAAAGTTAAAAGATTAAATGTTAAAATATCATCAATATTGACCATTTTTTGAACGTTTGACTGGTCCGGGGTCATCGTTTTTCATCATAAAATTGATTTTTTGGACTCTACCAAAAATGATTCAAAATGTCATTTGGATCAGGCCTCAATTTGAATAACCACTTTTTAAACCCTCAGCGTGACCAAAATTGCCATTTTTACGGAGTTTTGCTTACTCAAATGCTTCAATTTTGACCAATTTCAGGCACAGAAATGACTTTAAACACACTTTTTTTCCTTGAAAAAGTAATAATTCACATCCAACCGTCATTTAAAGTCAAAAGATTAAATGTTAAAATTGCTTCAATATTGACCATTTTTTGAACGTTCGACTGGTCCGGGGTCATCGTTTTTCATCATAAAATTGATTTTTTGGACTCTACCAAAAATGATTCAAAATGTCATTTGGATCAGGCCTCATGTTAAATAACCACTTTTTAAACCCTCAGAGTGACCAAAATTACAATTTTTACGGAGTTTTGCTTACTCAAAAGCTCCAATTTTTACCAATTTCAGGCACAGAAATGACTTTAAACACACTTATTTCAGTTGAAAAAGTAATAATTCACATCCAACAGTCATTTAAAGTCAAAAGATTAAATGTTAAAATTTCTTCAATATTGACCATTTTTTGAACGTTCGACTGGTCCGGGGTCATCGTTTTTCATCAGAAAATCGATTTTTTGGACTCTACCAAAAATGATTCAAAATGTCATTTGTATCAGGCCTCATGTTGAATAACCACTTTTTAAACCCTCACATTGACCAAAATTGCCATTTTTACAGAGTTTGCTTACCCAGAAGCTTCAATTTTGACCAATTTCAGGCACAGAAATGACTTTAAACACACTTATTTTAGTTGAAAAAGTAATAATTCGCATCCAACCGTCATTTAAAGTTAAAAGATTAAATGTTAAAATATCATCAATATTGACCATTTTTTGAACGTTTGACTGGTCCGGGGTCATCGTTTTTCATCATAAAATTGATTTTTTGGACTCTACCAAAAATGATTCAAAATGTCATTTGGATCAGGCCTCATGTTAAATAACCACTTTTTAAACCCTCAGAGTGACCAAAATGACAATTTTTACGGAGTTTTGCTTACTCAAAAGCTCCAATTTTTACCAATTTCAGGCACAGAAATGACTTTAAACACACTTATTTCAGTTGAAAAAGTAATAATTCACATCCAACTGTCATTTAAAGTCAAAAGATTAAATGTTAAAATTCCATCAATCTTGACCATTTTTTGAACGTTCGACTGGTCCGGGGTCATCGTTTTTCATCAGAAAATTGATTTTTTTTGGACTCTACCAAAAATGATTCAAAATGTCATTTGGATTCGGTCTCATGTTGAATAAGCACTTTTTAAACCCTCACAGTGACCAAAATTGCCATTTTTACAGACTTTTGCTAACTCAGAAGCTTCAATTTTGACCAATTTCAGGCACAGAAATGACTTTAAAAACACTTATTTTAGTTGAAAAAGTAATAATTCACATCCAACCGTCTTTTAAAGTCAAAAGATTAAATGTTAAAATTTCATCAATATTGACCATTCTTTGAACGTTTGACTGGTCTGGGGTCATCGTTTTTCATCATAAAATTGATTTTTAGGACTCTACCAAAAATGATTCAAAATGTCATTTGGATCAGGCCTCATGTTGAATAACCACTTCTTAAACCCTCAGTGTGACCAAAATTGCCATTTTTACTACATTTTGCTTACTCAAAAGCTTCAATTTTGACCAATTTCAGGCACAGAAATGACCTTAAACACACTTATTTTAGTTGAAAAAGTAATAATTCACATCCAACAGTCATTTAAATTCAAAAGATTAAATGTTAAAATTTCTTCAATATTGACCATTTTTTGAATGTTCGACTGCTCCGGGGTCATCGTTTTCCATCAGAAAATTGATTTTGTGGACTCCACCAAAAATGATTCAAAATGTCATTTGGATCGGGCCTCATGTTGAATAACCACTTTTTAAACCCTCAACGTGACCAAAATTGTCATTTTTATAGAGTTTTGCTTACTCAAATGCTTCAATTTTGACCAATTTCAGGCACAGAAATGACTTTAAACACACTTTTTTTACTTGAAAAAGTAATAATTCACATCCAACCGTCATTTAAAGTCAAAAGATTAAATGTTAAAATTTCATCAATATTGACCATTTTTTGAACGTTCGACTGGTCCGGGGTCATCGTTTTTCATCAGATAATTGATTTTTTGGACTCTACCAAAAATTATTGAAAATGTCATTTGGATCAGGCCTCATGTTGAATAACCACTTTTTAAACCCTCACAGTGACCAAAATTGCGATTTTTACAGAGTTTTGCCTACTCAAAAGTTTCAATTTTGATGAATTTCAGGCACAGATATGTCTTTAAACACACTTATTTTCGTTGAAAAAGTAATAATTCACATCCAACCGTCATTTAAAGTCAAAAGATTAAATGTTAAAATGTCATCAATATTGACCATTTTTTGAACGTTTGACTGGTCTGGGGTCATCGTTTTTCATCACAAAATTGATTTTTAGGACTCTACCATAAATGATTCAAAATGTCATTTGGATCAGGCCTCATGTTGAATAACCACTTTTTAAACCCTCAGCGTGACCAAAATTGCCATTTTTACGGAGTTTTGCTTACTCAAAAGCTTCAATTTTGACCAATTTCAGGCACAGAATTGACTTTAAACACACTTATTTTAGTTGAAAAAGTAACAATTCACATCCAACAGTCATTTAAAGTCAAAAGATTAAATGTTAAAATTTCTTCAATATTGACCATTTTTTGAACGTTCGACTGGTCCGGGGTCATCGTTTTTCACCATAAAATTGATTTTTTGGACTCTACCAAAAATGATTCAAAATGTCATTTGGATCAGGCCTCATGTTAAATAACCACTTTTTAAACCCTCAGAGTGACCAAAATTACAATTTTTACGGAGTTTTGCTTACACAAAAGCTCCAATTTTTACCAATTTCAGGCACAGAAATGACTTTAAACACACTTATTTCAGTTGAAAAAGTAATAATTCACATCCAACAGTCATTTAAAGTCAAAAGATTAAATGTTAAAATTTCTTCAATATTGACCATTTTTTGAACGTTCGACTGGTCCCGGGTCATCGTTTTTCATCAGAAAATTGATTTTTTGGACTCTACCAAAAATGATTCAAAATGTCATTTGTATCAGGCCTCATGTTGAATAACCACTTTTTAAACCCTCACATTGACCAAAATTGCCATTTTTACAGAGTTTGCTTACCCAGAAGCTTCAATTTTGAACAATTTGAGGCACAAAAATGACTTTAAACACACTTATTTTAGTTGAAAAAGTAATAATTCACATCCAACCGTCATTTAAAGTTAAAAGATTAAATGTTAAAATATCATCAACATTGACCATTTTTTGAACGTTTGACTGGTCCGGGGTCATCGTTTTTCATCATAAAATAGATTTTTGGGACTCTACCAAAAATGATTCAAAATGTCATTTGGATCAGGCCTCATGTTAAATAACCACTTTTTAAACCCTCAGAGTGACCAAAATTACAATTTTTACGGAGTTTTGCTTACTCAAAAGCTCCAATTTTTACCAATTTCAGGCACAGAAATGACTTTAAACACACTTATTTCAGTTGAAAAAGTAATAATTCACATCCAACTGTCATTTAAAGTCAAAAGATTAAATGTTAAAATTCCAACAATCTTGACCATTTTTTGAACGTTCGACTGGTCCGGGGTCATCGTTTTTCATCAGAAAATTGATTTTTTTTGGACTCTACCAAAAATGATTCAAAATGTCATTTGGATTCGGTCTCATGTTGAATAAGCACTTTTTAAACCCTCACAGTGACCAAAATTGCCATTTTTACAGACTTTTGCTAACTCAGAAGCTTCAATTTTGACCAATTTCAGGCACAGAAATGACTTTAAAAACACTTATTTTAGTTGAAAAAGTAATAATTCACATCCAACCGTCTTTTAAAGTCAAAAGATTAAATGTTAAAATTTCATCAATATTGACCATTGTTTGAAAGTTCGACTGGTCCAGGGTCATCGATTTTTCATCAGAAAGTTGATTTTTTGCACTCTACCAAAAATGAGTCAAAAAGTCATATGGATCGGGCCTCATGTTGAATAACCACTTTTTAAACCCTCACAGTGACCAAAATTGCCATTTTTACAGAGTTTGCTTACCCAGAAGCTTCAATTTTGACCAATTTCAGGCACAAAAATGACTTTAAACACACTTATTTTAGTTGAAAAAGTAATAATTCACATCCAACCGTCATTTAAAGTTAAAAGATTAAATGTTAAAATATCATCAATATTGACCATTTTTTGAACGTTTGACTGGTCCGGGGTCATCGTTTTTCATCATAAAATAGATTTTTTGGACTCTACCAAAAATGATTCAAAATGTCATTTGGATCAGGCCTCATGTTAAATAACCACTTTTTAAACCCTCAGAGTGGAAAGGGGCGACCATTCGGTCCCCCCGAACGTATGGCGGAGTACCACGATCCCCCCGGGAAGCCATCTTGGGCGGGAGGCGAGTCTCGGCTGGTATGCCCGAAGCGGCGTAGCCGGGGCGCGCCTTTTACCCGCCCTGGAGTGGACTGGCCTAGACACTGACGCGGACGGGCCACGCCCTCGGGGCAGGCCGGGGCGGGTTTACGCCCGCCCTGAAGACGGATAAAAGGAGCAACAAGCCAAGGAAGCAGCCTCTTGTTCCTGTGCTCTGAAGCTGCACCACCTCGCTGCACGTGAGCTCGAGACGGAACGAAGAGCCAATTTTGAGCGTTGTAATTTTCTCGTTTGTTTTTCAGATACTCTGTCGTGAGAATGCCTAAAAAGGCGGGAAAGCGAATGACTACCGACCAGATGCTGCGTGTTCTCATGAAGGGGGTGACCGACTTAAAGAAGCGAATGGCGGAGAAAGACGGGGAAGGGGGGCCGAAACGTCCCCTGGCAGGAGCAGCTCCAGGAGGAAAAGGCAAGAGGCCGAAAAGGGCTGTTTCTGGGGGAGACAACCCGGTTCCCTGTACTCGACTCGAAGCTCCCACTCCCGTGCCAGAGGAAGGGAACCCGATTCCCGTAGTGGTCACTCCCGTGTCCGGGGACGATATGCCGCCCGAGCTGGCAGCTCAATTAGCAGCGTGGTTGGGTAAAGGTAGCAAGGGCGCCACGGCTGACGACGCGCAGGTGTTGATGAGGCAGCTGCGGGAAACAAGGGAAGCGACGACGGCACCATCGCCATCAGTTCCAGTCGCAGATACAGCTTCCGGTTCAGGTAAGCGGCCATTGCCGATTGCGAGGGATGAGTCGGCACCCTCTCGGCGGGAAAAATTGGGTCAACATGTCCCTCTGGCTATTAAAGAGAAAATATGGGCAGGGGAATATATAAACATCTTCTCGTTGCTTACCGACCATTATGAAATGGAACATGTTAAGAGCCAGAAAGAGCTCATGCACCTAAGTGTTTGGCGCGCAAAAATGGCCGCCTTTAAGGTTAATGAAAACATTGGTAATTGGGGCAAGGCGTGGGGGGTTTTTACATCCATCTTGGGTGAACGTAGGCCCGAATTGCTGCCCGAATTGCCGATTTATCAGTCACGGATCATGGGGTACTCTGTATCTCATGAGGGCAATCATTGGTTTTGTTACGACAATGTTTTCAGAAAAGCGAAGGAGCATGATAAAAACTTAACCTGGGATTGTTATGATTCAGTGTCCTGGTCCAAAATGGAGGATTCTGGTATGTTGAAGGTGCCATTGATAGGAAGTAACGTTGGTGAATCCTCCCGCCAATATGCGGGGACGCCCTTTCGATCAGTTACGAGTAACGACAATCACTCGAGGCCAGCCGGCAACGCAAATAAAAGGGGGGTTTGTTGGAACTTTAACAGAGGGAAATGTACTAGGCCCCAGGGGTCATGCAAATTTAGGCACAAATGTGGGGGGTGTGGGCAATCATCCCATCCTGAGTCCATGTGCAGAGCCAAAACGGGTGATAACGGGGGTAGAGGAGGCGCCAAACAGGTCTGACATAGTCCGAGGAGCGCCTTTACCTACCCCGATTGATACCATGGCAATGATTCCCTGGCTCAGCGAATACCCGGATCACGCTTCCGCTGGGGTGTTGCGTACCGGATTTTCATATGGTTTCCGCATTCCGGTGGGAGAGTTTCAGGGTAGGCCACAATGTAAAAATCAGATATCGGTCTTACAGCATGCGACCGTGGTACAAGAAAAGATCGGGAAGGAGGTGGCTCGAGGTCGAGTCGCCGGTCCATTTAATGTGCCACCAGTGGCTAACTTTGTTTGTTCCCCGTTAGGGGTGGTCCCCAAGAAGGACCCGGGGGAGTTTCGGCTGATACATAACTTATCAGCCCCACGTGGTCTTTCAGTGAACGATGCAATAGACCCGGAAGTGTGTTCGGTGCGGTACGCATCCTTCGATGAGGCCGTAGCCATTTTGAATCGCCTGGGGCCCGGTGCGCTGATGGCTAAATCTGATATCGAGTCAGCGTTCCGGTTGCTCCCGGTACACCCAGACGACCAGCGTCTTCTTGGTTTCATGTTTCAGGGTTACTATTACATGGATAGGTGTATGCCAATGGGGTGCTCTATATCTTGTGCCTATTTTGAAAAGTTCAGTTGTTTCTTGCAATGGGTCTTCACGAAGAAGACGGGGTTTCAACATGTTATGCATTATCTCGATGACTTTTTGTTTCTGGGGGCAGCCGGGGATCCGGGATGTGGACAGGCTTTGGCTGAATTTTGTGTCTTGATGAATCAGTTTGGTGTGCCGTTGGCACCAGGTAAGACAGTGGGTCCCTCGACTTGCCTCGAGTTTCTGGGGATCGAGCTCGACTCGGAAGAAGGTTGTTTTCGTCTACCAGGGGACAAAGTGTTAAGATTCAGGGCATCTCTGCAAGTGTGTATACGTGAATCTAAGGTTAGGCTGCATCAACTACAGCAATTGGTGGGACAGTTGAACTTTGCCCTAAGAGTTATACCGATGGCCCGCCCCTTTTCTCACTCGATCGCTCAAGCCATGGTCGGCCTGAAGGAGGGTCACCATCGCACAAGGCTCTCGGCAGAGGTTCGCCAGGACATGCGCATTTGGTTGGCATTTCTGGCGGATTTCAATGGCCGAATTGTCTGGAACAAACCGGCCATGTCCTCCGAGGAGCTGGGGCTGTGGACGGATTCAGCAGGGAGCATTGGTTTTGGCGCCATATTCGGCACTCAGTGGTCTGCACAAAAATGGCCGTCATGGTGGCATGAGAGTGGTCTGACAAGTAACATTGCTTTCCTTGAACTTTTTCCCATTCTGGTGGCCCTGAGAACTTGGCCCGAGGGTTTCAGAGATCACTCTGTGGTATTCTGGTCTGATAACATGACCGTGGTTGAATGTATCAATAGCCAGGCAGCACGCTGCAAGTGTATTCTGAGATTGCTCAAGGAAATTGTGTTATTATGTATGCAATTGAATGTAGTATTTAAGGCAAGACATGTCCCGGGGGTGATGAACCAGGCGGCTGATGCGCTTTCTCGTTTTCGTATGCAGGCCTTCTGGGGTTTTCTGCCCACAGCGGACCCGGTGGCAGCACCCTTTCCCGAAGCTCTCTGGTCTCTCGGTGCCCCGAACTACAGAACCTCGTGGGAGAGAGTTTAGCACCCAGGACAAGGAAGGCATATGAAGGGGCGTTCCGTTCCTATTGGGCCTTTTTGGGGGCAGCTAGAGGGGAGCTTTGGGGTCAGGAGGAGTTGGTAGTGAAATTCCTGCTGTCTTTACGTCATGCAGGCAAATCAGTGGCTACGGCCCAGAGGCATCGGGCCGCCATTTCCTTCGTGGCTAGGGCTCATGGGATCCAGGACCCGACAGCGTCTTTCGTTGTGCAAAAAGCGCTACGTGGGTGGCAACGCCTTGAGGGTCGCAGAGTAGATGATAGGCGCCCGATAGGTCTGGATAGGTTGGCCTTGTTGTTAGCTGTACTTCCTGCAACATGTTCATCTCAGTATGAAGCACTGTTATTCCGAGCCGCTTTTGTGTTAGCATTCCATGGGGCTATGCGGGTAAGCGAATTAGTGGCAAGGAACAAGCAGGATACCAGGGGGGGACTGTGCCGAGAGCATGTCCAAGTCAGGGGGGAGACATTGACTGTCTCATTTGTCAAGTCCAAGACCGATCAGGGTTCAATGGGGGACTGCATAATGATACGAAGGATCCCCGGGTCCTCCATGTGCCCGGTGAATTGTGTAGAGGAGTATTTAGCACAGCGGGTGACATCATGGGGGGGGACCTTGTTGAGACACGCTGACGCCACCCCACTGACGAGGTTTCAGTTTCAGCGGGTGCTTGCGATGTCAATTACGGCTGCGGGTCTTAACCCGAGCGAGTTTGGGACCCATTCCTTTCGGATAGGGGCTGCTACAGAGGCTACAGCCAGGGGTCTGAATGTTGAGCAAATTAAACGTGTGGGGCGTTGGTCCTCTAATTGTTATAAGAGGTATGTGCGGTTGCACATGTTGTGAGGCTGTAACGATGTACTCACGCTTCTTGTTTTGTTTGGTTTCAGTTGCGCAAGCTTACGAGGCGGGGCGGACTATGCAGTCGACCCAACACCGGGCCAGCGGTCATACTTCACCGGCTGTGAAAAAGGAGGTGTGGGTCGTGGGCCACTCATACGTGAGGCGAGCCGCGGACGTATTCAAAGCAGGTGACATGAATCACGTGGCTGGGGAATACGGGTACAGTGTGTCCTTCTACGGAAGAGGCGGACTCTGTATTGACCAGTTTCAATCATTTTTTGAGGGTTTGCTAGGGCGGACGAGGTCACCGCCGTCTATAGTCATAGTACATCTTGGGGGCAATGATTTGGTCACCACTGGTAGACGACTTCTTCTTGAGGCGATGCTTTCCACTGTAAGTTGGTTGGCGAGGAGAGTTCCAGGGTGCACGATTGCATGGTCACATATGATCCCACGAAAAGTATGGTGGGGGGCTATTTCTGTTTCTGCTCTGAATCATTCAGTAAGGAAAATTAATAACAAAGTGAGTCGATTGTTCCGTTCCAATACACTGCATTCTATTTCGCATGGTTGTATTACTGGTGACAGTATGTATTTGGGGGATGGTGTCTATTTGTCCCGGGTGGGGAACGAGTTACTCATAGGAGACTGTATAGCTTGGCTAAAGAATTTAAGACATGACCTTTAGGTAGGAGTGTTGTGGGGGGTCCGGATAGCCGGTCAACTATCCGGCCTGTGGCGGTAAGGTCATGATCGGTGAGCACTAATTGGTAGATCCCTATGAGTGGGCGTTACCCATTACGGATGGGAGCGCTCAAAGGAGGTGGCCATTGGCCCCTCAACGGGGAAGGCGGTCCCTTCTAAGGATGGGACGCCGAAAGGAAAGGAAAGGCGGTCAAGGCCCCTTCCTGGGTAGGGGGGGCTACAGCCCCCTCCCGGAGAATTTCCCGGGGCCAGGACATCTGCGACGGCAGATGTGGTAAATTGTGTGGGGTTTGGGGGGGGGTCTACGCTACCTTCTAGATTCCTCACACGAGTCCTCGGACGACCTTTAAGTGGCGTCGAGTTTATTGGGGCCCCCGTCAAGTCAAGGGAAATTGGTAGTTGCACTCGAGGTACACCTCTGTGCGGTCGCCCCTCACAAGTGAGGGGGATATTTCTGGTTAGGGATCTTGACACCGGTTACGACCTTGCCGTTGGCCCTTAAACGTTAGGATGTACAATTTCAAAAGTTCAAGTTAGATGTTTTATAGGATGTTAGTTCGGCTAGGAGAACCTTTGTATTAGTGAATATGTTAAGGTTAGCCAAACATCGCAATGTGGTAATGAAATTGTACATAATATGAAACTGTTATTTTAATGTTTTAATTTTGTTTCATATTTTAATAAATACGGACGGGAGGGTCACTCCCTCCCGTCTTCCAAAAGTTCAGAACTGTTTCCGGTTTCCCATCCTTGGGGATTGTGTTGAGAGGGGGTGGCGGGTATCTCGGCCATATGGAAAGGGGCGACCATTCGGTCCCCCCGAACGTATGGCGGAGTACCACGATCCCCCCGGGAAGCCATCTTGGGCGGGAGGCGAGTCTCGGCTGGTATGCCCGAAGCGGCGTAGCCGGGGCGCGCCTTTTTCCCGCCCTGGAGTGGGCTGGCCTAGACACTGACGTGGACGGGCCACGCCCTCGGGGCAGGCCGGGGCGGGTTTACGCCCGCCCTGAAGACGGATAAAAGGAGCAACAAGCCAAGGAAGCAGCCTCTTGTTCCTGTGCTCTGAAGCTGCACCACCTCGCTGCACGTGAGCTCGAGACGGAACGAAGAGCCAATTTTGACCCACCCATCAGCCCCTGAAGACAGCATGTGGTTTTTGAATAAAGTTTGATGTGGTAACTCTTTTTATTTACAGGTCGGATTATTATCATGATAACCTTGAATATGCAATAAAGAATGGTCAATTTGTGGTATGTTTTGCAAATAAAGTAAACTGGCTCTAGTGTTGATCAGTAGCATGTTTTAATAAAATTATTGCTTTTAACTGTCTTTGAATAAATGTAGTCATTTAGTTTACAATTCATTTAGTTTAGAACTGTCGTATTTATTTTTGTCGGGCGGTAAGGTCATGATCGGTGAGCACTAATTGGTAGATCCCTATGAGTGGGCGTTACCCATTACGGATGGGAGCGCTCGAAGGAGGTGGCCATTGGCCCCTCAACGGGGAAGGCGGTCCCTTCTAAGGATGGGACGCCGAAAGGAAAGGAAAGGCGGTCAAGGCCCCTTCCTGGGTAGGGGGGGCTACAGCCCCCTCCCGGAGAATTTCCCGGGGCCAGGACATCTGCGACGGCAGATGTGGTAAATTGTGTGGGGTTTGGGGGGGGTCTACGCTACCTTCTAGATTCCTCACACGAGTCCTCGGACGACCTTTAAGTGGCGTCGAGTTTATTGGGGCCCCCGTCAAGTCAAGGGAAATTGGTAGTTGCACTCGAGGTACACCTCTGTGCGGTCGCCCCTCACAAGTGAGGGGGATATTTCTGGTTAGGGATCTTGACACCGGTTACGACCTTGCCGTTGGCCCTTAAACGTTAGGATGTACAATTTCAAAAGTTCAAGTTAGATGTTTTATAGGATGTTAGTTCGGCTAGGAGAACCTTTGTATTAGTGAATATGTTAAGGTTAGCCAAACATCGCAATGTGGTAATGAAATTGTACATAATATGAAACTGTTATTTTAATGTTTTAATTTTGTTTCATATTTTAATAAATACGGCCGGGAGGGTCACTCCCTCCCGTCTTCCAAAAGTTCAGAACTGTTTCCGGTTTCCCATCCTTGGGGATTGTGTTGAGAGGGGGTGGCGGGTATCTCGGCCATATGACCAAAATTACAATTTTTACGGAGTTTTGCTTACTCAAAAGCTCCAATTTTTACCAATTTCAGGCACAGAAATGACTTTAAACACACTTATTTCAGTTGAAAAAGTAATAATTCACATCCAACTGTCATTTAAAGTCAAAAGATTAAATGTTAAAATTCCAACAATCTTGACCATTTTTTGAACGTTCGACTGGTCCGGGGTCATCGTTTTTCATCAGAAAATTGTTTTTTTTTGGACTCTACCAAAAATGATTCAAAATGTCATTTGGATTCGGTCTCATGTTGAATAAGCACTTTTTAAACCCTCACAGTGACCAAAATTGCCATTTTTACAGACTTTTGCTAACTCAGAAGCTTCAATTTTGACCAATTTCAGGCACAGAAATGACTTTAAAAACACTTATTTTAGTTGAAAAAGTAATAATTCACATCCAACCGTCTTTTAAAGTCAAAAGATTAAATGTTAAAATTTCATCAATATTGACCATTGTTTGAAAGTTCGACTGGTCCAGGGTCATCGATTTTTCATCAGAAAGTTGATTTTTTGGACTCTACCAAAAATGATTCAAAAAGTCATTTGGATCGGGCCTCATGTTGAATAACCACTTTTTAAACCCTCACAGTGACCAAAATTGCCATTTTTACAGAGTTTTGCTTACTCAGAAGCTTCACTTTTGACCAATTTCAGGCACAGAAATGACTTTAAACACACTTATTTTCGTTGACAAAGTAATAATTCACATCCAACCGTCATTTAAAGTCAAAAGATTAAATGCTAAAATGTCATCAATATTGACCATTTTTTGAACGTTCGACTGGTCCGGGGGCATCGTTTTTCATCAGAAAATTGATTTTGTGGACTCCACCAAAAATGATTCAAAATGTCATTTGGATCGGGCCTCATGTTGAATAACCACTTTTTAAACCCTCACAGTGACCAAAATTGCCATTTTTACAGAGTTTTGCTTACTCAAAAGTCTCAATTTTGACGAATTTCGGGCACAGAAATGACTTTAAACACACTTATTTTCGTTGAAAAAGTAATAATTCACATCCAACCGTCATTTAAAGTCAAAAGAATAAATGTTATAATTTCATCAATATTGACCATTTTCTTAACGTTCGACTGGTCCAGGGTCACCGATTTTTCGTCAGAAAATTCACATCCAACCATCATTTAAAGTCAAAAGATTAAATGATAACATTTCATCAATATTGACCATTCTTTGAACGTTTGACTGGTCTGGGGTCATCGCTTTTCATCATAAAATTGATTTTTAGGACTCTACCAAAAATGATTCAAAATGTCATTTGGATCAGGCCTCATGTTGAATAACCACTTTTTAAACCCTCAGTGTGACCAAAATTGCCATTTTTACGGAATTTTGCTTACTCAAAAGCTTCAATTTTGACCAATTTCAGGCACAGAAATGACTTTAAACACACTTATTTTAGTTGAAAAAGTAATAATTCACATCCAACCGTCATTTAAAGTCAAAAGATTAAATGTTAAAATTTCATCAATATTGACCATTTTTTGAACGTTCGACTGGTCCGGGGGCATCGTTTTTCATCAGAAAATAAATTTTTGGGACTCCACCAAAAATGATTCAAAATGTCATTTGGATCGGGCCTCATGTTGAATAACCACTTTTTAAAACCCTCACAGTGACCAAAATTACCATTTTTACAGAGTTTTGCTTACTCAAAAGCTTCAATTTTTAGCCAATTTCAGGCACAGAAATGACTTTAAAAACACTTATTTTAGTTGAAAAAGTAATAATTCACATCCAACCGTCTTTTAAAGTCAAAAGATTAAATGTTAAAATTTCATCAATATTGACCATTGTTTGAAAGTTCGACTGGTCCGGGGTCATCGTTTTTCATCAGAAAATAAATTTTTGGGACTCCACCAAAAATGATTCAAAATGTCATTTGGATCGGGCCTCATGTTGAATAACCACTTTTTAAACCCTCACAGTGACCAAAATTGCCATTTTTACAGAGTTTTGCCTACTCAAAAGTTTCAATTTTGATGAATTTCAGGCACAGAAATGTCTTTAAACACACTTATTTTCGTTGAACAAGTAATAATTCACATCCAACCGTCATTTAAAGTCAAAAGATTAAATGTTAAAATGTCATCAATATTGACCATTTTTTGAACGTTTGACTGGTCTGGGGTCATCGTTTTTCATCATAAAATTGATTTTTAGGACTCTACCATAAACGATTCAAAATGTTATTTGGATCAGGCCTCATGTTGAATAACCACTTTTTAAACCCTCACATTGACCAAAATTGCCATTTTTATGGAGTTTTGCTTACTCAAAAGCTTCAATTTTGACCAATTTCAGGCACAGAAATGACTTAAACACACTTATTTTAGTTGAAAAAGTAACAATTCACATCCAACAGTCATTTAAAGTCAAAAGATTAAATGTTAAAATTTCTTCAATATTGACCATTTTTAGAACGTTCGACTAGTCCGGGGTCATCGATTTTTCGTCAGAAAATTCACATCCAACCATCATTTAAAGTCAAAAGATTAAATGATAACATTTCATCAATATTGACCATTCTTTGAACGTTTGACTGGTCTGGGGTCATCGTTTTTCATCATAAAATTGATTTTTAGGACTCTACCAAAAATGATTCAAAATGTCATTTGGATCAGGCCTCATGTTGAATAACCACTTTTTAAACCCTCAGTGTGACCAAAATTGCCATTTTTACGGAATTTTGCTTACTCAAAAGCTTCAATTTTGACCAATTTCAGGCACAGAAATGACTTTAAACACACTTATTTTAGTTGAAAAAGTAATAATTCACATCCAACAGTCATTTAAATTCAAAAGATTAAATGTTAAAATGTCTTCGATATTGACCATTTTTTGAACGTTCGACTGCTCTGGGGTCATCGTTTTTCATCAGAAAATTGATTTTTTGGACTCTACCAAAAATGATTCAAAAAGTCATTTGAATCGGGCCTCATGTTGAATAACCTCTTTTTAAACCCTCACAGTGACCAAAATTGCCATTTTTACAGAGTTTTGCTTACTCAGAAACTTCACTTTTGACCAATTTCAGGCACAGAAATGACTTTAAACACACTTATTTTCGTTGACAAAGTAATAATTCACATCCAACCGTCATTTAAAGTCAAAAGATTAAATGTTAAAATTTCATCAATATTGACCATTTTTTTAACGTTCGACTGGTCCGGGGTCATCGATTTTTCGTCAGAAAATTCACATCCAACCATCATTTAAAGTCAAAAGATTAAATGATAACATTTCATCAATATTGATCATTCTTTGAATGTTTGACTGGTCTGGGGTCATCGTTTTTCATCATAAAATTGATTTTTAGGACTCTACCAAAAATGATTCAAAATGCTATTTGGATCAGGCCTCATGTTGAATAACCACTTTTTAAACCCTCAGTGTGACCAAAATTGCCATTTTTACGGAATTTTGCTTACTCAGAAGCTTCACTTTTGACCAATTTCAGGCACAGAAATGACTTTAAACACACTTATTTTCGTTGACAAAGTAATAATTCACATCCAACCGTCATTTAAAAGTCAAAAGATTAAATGCTAAAATGTCATCAATATTGACCATTTTTTGAACGTTCGACTGGTCCAGGGGCATCGTTTTTCATCAGAAAATTGATTTAGTGGACACCACCAAAAATGATTCAAAATGTCATTTTGATCGGGCCTCATGTTGAATAACCACTTTTTAAACCCTCACAGTGACCAAAATTGCCATTTTTACAGAGTTTTGCTTACTCAAAAGTCTCAATTTTGACGAATTTCAGGCACAGAAATGACTTTAAACACACTTTTTTTCCTTGAAAAAGTAATAATTCACATCCAACCGTCATTTAAAGTCAAAAGATTAAAGGTTAAAATTGCTTCAATATTGACCATTTTTTGAACGTTCGACTGGTCCGGGGTCATCGTTTTTCATCATAAAATTGATTTTTTGGACTCTACCAAAAATGATTCAAAATGTCATTTGGATCAGGCCTCATGTTAAATAACCACTTTTTAAACCCTCAGAGTGACCAAAATTACAATTTTTACGGAGTTTTGCTTACTCAAAAGCTCCAATTTTTACCAATTTCAGGCACAGAAATGACTTTAAACACACTTATTTCAGTTGAAAAAGTAATAATTCACATCCAACAGTCATTTAAAGTCAAAAGATTAAATGTTAAAATTTCTTCAATATTGACCATTTTTTGAACGTTCGACTGGTCCGGGGTCATCGTTTTTCATCAGAAAATCGATTTTTTGGACTCTACCAAAAATGATTCAAAATGTCATTTGTATCAGGCCTCATGTTGAATAACCACTTTTTAAACCCTCACATTGACCAAAATTGCCAATTTTACAGAGTTTGCTTACCCAGAAGCTTCAATTTTGACCAATTTCAGGCACAGAAATGACTTTAAACACACTTATTTTAGTTGAAAAAGTAATAATTCACATCCAACCGTCATTTAAAGTTAAAAGATTAAATGTTAAAATATCATCAATATTGACCATTTTTTGAACGTTTGACTGGTCCGGGGTCATCGTTTTTCATCATAAAATTGATTTTTTGGACTCTTTCAAAAATGATTCAAAATGTCATTTGGATCAGGCCTCATGTTAAATAACCACTTTTTAAACCCTCAGAGTGACCAAAATTACAATTTTTACGGAGTTTTGCTTACTCAAAAGCTCCAATTTTTACCAATTTCAGGCACAGAAATGACTTTAAACACACTTATTTCAGTTGAAAAAGTAATAATTCACATCCAACTGTCATTTAAAGTCAAAAGATTAAATGTTAAAATTCCATCAATCTTGACCATTTTTTGAACGTTCGACTGGTCCGGGGTCATCGTTTTTCATCAGAAAATTGATTTTTTTTGGACTCTACCAAAAATGATTCAAAATGTCATTTGGATTCGGTCTCATGTTGAATAAGCACTTTTTAAACCCTCACAGTGACCAAAATTGCCATTTTTACAGACTTTTGCTAACTCAGAAGCTTCAATTTTGACCAATTTCAGGCACAGAAATGACTTTAAAAACACTTATTTTAGTTGAAAAAGTAATAATTCACATCCAACCGTCTTTTAAAGTCAAAAGATTAAATGTTAACATTTCATCAATATTGACCATTCTTTGAACGTTTGACTGGTCTGGGGTCATCGTTTTTCATCATAAAATTGATTTTTAGGACTCTACCAAAAATGATTCAAAATGTCATTTGGATCAGGCCTCATGTTGAATAACCACTTCTTAAACCCTCAGTGTGACCAAAATTGCCATTTTTACTGAATTTTGCTTACTCAAAAGCTTCAATTTTGACCAATTTCAGGCACAGAAATGACCTTAAACACACTTATTTTAGTTGAAAAAGTAATAATTCACATCCAACAGTCATTTAAATTCAAAAGATTAAATGTTAAAATTTCTTCAATATTGACCATTTTTTGAATGTTCGACTGCTCCGGGGTCATCGTTTTCCATCAGAAAATTGATTTTGTGGACTCCACCAAAAATGATTCAAAATGTCATTTGGATCGGGCCTCATGTTGAATAACCACTTTTTAAACCCTCAACGTGACCAAAATTGCCATTTTTATAGAGTTTTGCTTACTCAAATGCTTCAATTTTGACCAATTTCAGGCACAGAAATGACTTTAAACACACTTTTTTTACTTGAAAAAGTAATAATTCACATCCAACCGTCATTTAAAGTCAAAAGATTAAATGTTAAAATTTCATCAATATTGACCATTTTTTGAACGTTCGACTGGTCCGGGGTCATCGTTTTTCATCAGATAATTGATTTTTTGGACTCTACCAAAAATGATTGAAAATGTCATTTGGATCAGGCCTCATGTTGAATAACCACTTTTTAAACCCTCACAGTGACCAAAATTGCCATTTTTACAGAGTTTTGCCTACTCAAAAGTTTCAATTTTGATGAATTTCAGGCACAGAAATGTCTTTAAACATACTTATTTTCGTTGAAAAAGTAATAATTCACATCCAACCGTCATTTAAAGTCAAAAGATTAAATGTTAAAATGTCATCAATATTGACCATTTTTTGAACGTTTGACTGGTCTGGGGTCATCGTTTTTCATCACAAAATTGATTTTTAGGACTCTACCATAAATGATTCAAAATGTCATTTGGATCAGGCCTCATGTTGAATAACCACTTTTTAAACCCTCAGCGTGACCAAAATTGCCATTTTTACGGAGTTTTGCTTACTCAAAAGCTTCAATTTTGACCAATTTCAGGCACAGAATTGACTTTAAACACACTTATTTTAGTTGAAAAAGTAACAATTCACATCCAACAGTCATTTAAAGTCAAAAGATTAAATGTTAAAATTTCTTCAATATTGACCATTTTTTGAACGTTCGACTGGTCCGGGGTCATCGTTTTTCACCATAAAATTGATTTTTTGGACTCTACCAAAAATGATTCAAAATGTCATTTGGATCAGGCCTCATGTTAAATAACCACTTTTTAAACCCTCAGAGTGACCAAAATTACAATTTTTACGGAGTTTTGCTTACTCAAAAGCTCCAATTTTTACCAATTTCAGGCACAGAAATGACTTTAAACACACTTATTTCAGTTGAAAAAGTAATAATTCACATCCAACAGTCATTTAAAGTCAAAAGATTAAATGTTAAAATTTCTTCAATATTGACCATTTTTTGAACGTTCGACTGGTCCCGGGTCATCGTTTTTCATCAGAAAATTGATTTTTTGGACTCTACCAAAAATGATTCAAAATGTCATTTGTATCAGGCCTCATGTTGAATAACCACTTTTTAAACCCTCACATTGACCAAAATTGCCATTTTTACAGAGTTTGCTTACCCAGAAGCTTCAATTTTGACCAATTTCAGGCACAAAAATTACTTTAAACACACTTATTTTAGTTGAAAAAGTAATAATTCACATCCAACCGTTATTTAAAGTTAAAAGATTAAATGTTAAAATATCATCAATATTGACCATTTTTTGAACGTTTGACTGGTCCGGGGTCATCGTTTTTCATCATAAAATAGATTTTTTGGACTCTACCAAAAATGATTCAAAATGTCATTTGGATCAGGCCTCATGTTAAATAACCACTTTTTAAACCCTCAGAGTGACCAAAATGACAATTTTTACGGAGTTTTGCTTACTCAAAAGCTCCAATTTTTACCAATTTCAGGCACAGAAATGACTTTAAACACACTTATTTCAGTTGAAAAAGTAATAATTCACATCCAACTGTCATTTAAAGTCAAAAGATTGAATGTTAAAATTCCAACAATCTTGACCATTTTTTGAACGTTCGACTGGTCCGGGGTCATCGTTTTTCATCAGAAAATTGATTTTTTTTGGACTCTACCAAAAATGATTCAAAATGTCATTTGGATTCGGTCTCATGTTGAATAAGCACTTTTTAAACCCTCACAGTGACCATAATTGCCATTTTTACAGACTTTTGCTAACTCAGAAGCTTCAATTTTGACCAATTTCAGGCACAGAAATGACTTTAAAAACACTTATTTTAGTTGAAAAAGTAATAATTCACATCCAACCGTCTTTTAAAGTCAAAAGATTAAATGTTAAAATTTCATCAATATTGACCATTGTTTGAAAGTTCGACTGGTCCAGGGTCATCGATTTTTCATCAGAAAGTTGATTTTTTGGACTCTACCAAAAATGAGTCAAAAAGTCATTTGGATCGGGCCTCATGTTGAATAACCACTTTTTAAACCCTCACAGTGACCAAAATTGCCATTTTTACAGAGTTTGATTACCCAGAAGCTTCAATTTTGACCAATTTCAGGCACAAAAATGACTTTAAACACACTTATTTTAGTTGAAAAAGTAATAATTCACATCCAACCGTCATTTAAAGTTAAAAGATTAAATGTTAAAATATCATCAATATTGACCATTTTTTGAACGTTTGACTGGTCCGGGGTCATCGTTTTTCATCATAAAATAGATTTTTTGGACTCTATCAAAAATGATTCAAAATGTCATTTGGATCAGGCCTCATGTTAAATAACCACTTTTTAAACCCTCAGAGTGACCAAAATTACAATTTTTACGGAGTTTTGCTTACTCAAAAGCTCCAATTTTTACCAATTTCAGGCACAGAAATGACTTTAAACACACTTATTTCAGTTGAAAAAGTAATAATTCACATCCAACTGTCATTTAAAGTCAAAAGATTAAATGTTAAAATTCCAACAATCTTGACCATTTTTTGAACGTTCGACTGGTCCGGGGTCATCGTTTTTCATCAGAAAATTGTTTTTTTTTGGACTCTACCAAAAATGATTCAAAATGTCATTTGGATTCGGTCTCATGTTGAATAAGCACTTTTTAAACCCTCACAGTGACCAAAATTGCCATTTTTACAGACTTTTGCTAACTCAGAAGCTTCAATTTTGACCAATTTCAGGCACAGAAATGACTTTAAAAACACTTATTTTAGTTGAAAAAGTAATAATTCACATCCAACCGTCTTTTAAAGTCAAAAGATTAAATGTTAAAATTTCATCAATATTGACCATTGTTTGAAAGTTCGACTGGTCCAGGGTCATCGATTTTTCATCAGAAAGTTGATTTTTTGGACTCTACCAAAAATGATTCAAAAAGTCATTTGGATCGGGCCTCATGTTGAATAACCACTTTTTAAACCCTCACAGTGACCAAAATTGCCCTTTTTACAGAGTTTTGCTTACTCAGAAGCTTCACTTTTGACCAATTTCAGGCACAGAAATGACTTTAAACACACTTATTTTCGTTGACAAAGTAATAATTCACATCCAACCGTCATTTAAAGTCAAAAGATTAAATGCTAAAATGTCATCAATATTGACCATTTTTTGAACGTTCGAGTGGTCCGGGGGCATCGTTTTTCATCAGAAAATTGATTTTGTGGACTCCACCAAAAATGATTCAAAATGTCATTTGGATCGGGCCTCATGTTGAATAACCACTTTTTAAACCCTCACAGTGACCAAAATTGCCATTTTTACAGAGTTTTGCTTACTCAAAAGCTTCAATTTTGACCAATTTCAGGCACAGAAATGACTTTAAACACACTTATTTTAGTTGAAAAAGTAATATTTCACATCCAACCGTCATTTAAAGTCAAAAGATTAAATGTTAAAATTTCATCAATATTGACCATTTTTTGAATGTTCGACTGGTCCGGGGGCATCGTTTTTCATCAGAAAATACATTTTTGGGACTCCACCAAAAATGATTCAAAATGTCATTTGGATCGGGCCTCATGTTGAATAACCACTTTTTAAAACCCTCACAGTGACCAAAATTACAATTTTTACAGAGTTTTGCTTACTCAAAAGCTTCAATTTTTAGCCAATTTCAGGCACAGAAATGACTTTAAACACACTTATTTTTGCTGTAAAAGTAATAATTCACATCCAACCGTCATTTAAAGTCAAAAGATTAAATGTTAAAATTTCATCAATATTGACCATTTTTTGAACGTTCGACTGGTCCGGGGTCATCGTTTTTCATCAGATAATTGATTTTTTGGACTCCACCAAAAATGATTCAAAATGTCATTTGGATTCGGTCTCATGTTGAATAAGCACTTTTTAAACCCTCACAGTGACCATAATTGCCATTTTTACAGACTTTTGCTAACTCAGAAGCTTCAATTTTGACCAATTTCAGGCACAGAAATGACTTTAAAAACACTTATTTTAGTTGAAAAAGTAATAATTCACATCCAACCGTCTTTTAAAGTCAAAAGATTAAATGTTAAAATTTCATCAATATTGACCATTGTTTGAAAGTTCGACTGGTCCAGGGTCATCGATTTTTCATCAGAAAGTTGATTTTTTGGACTCTACCAAAAATGAGTCAAAAAGTCATTTGGATCGGGCCTCATGTTGAATAATCACTTTTTAAACCCTCACAGTGACCAAAATTGCCATTTTTACAGAGTTTGCTTACCCAGAACCTTCAATTTTGACCAATTTCAGGCACAAAAATGACTTTAAACACACTTATTTTAGTTGAAAAAGTAATAATTCACATCCAACCGTCATTTAAAGTTAAAAGATTAAATGTTAAAATATCATCAATATTGACCATTTTTTGAACGTTCGACTGGTCCGGGGTCATCGTTTTTCATCAGAAAATCGATTTTTTGGACTCTACCAAAAATGATTCAAAATGTCATTTGTATCAGGCCTCATGTTGAATAACCACTTTTTAAACCCTCACATTGACCAAAATTGCCATTTTTACAGAGTTTGCTTACTCAAAAGCTTCAATTTTGACCAATTTCAGGCACAGAATTGACTTTAAACACACTTATTTTAGTTGAAAAAGTAACAATTCACATCCAACAGTCATTTAAAGTCAAAAGATTAAATGTTAAAATTTCTTCAATATTGACCATTTTTTGAACGTTCGACTGGTCCGGGGTCATCGTTTTTCACCATAAAATTGATTTTTTGGACTCTACCAAAAATGATTCAAAATGTCATTTGGATCAGGCCTCATGTTAAATAACCACTTTTTAAACCCTCAGAGTGACCAAAATTACAATTTTTACGGAGTTTTGCTTACTCAAAAGCTCCAATTTTTACCAATTTCAGGCACAGAAATGACTTTAAACACACTTATTTCAGTTGAAAAAGTAATAATTCACATCCAACAGTCATTTAAAGTCAAAAGATTAAATGTTAAAATTTCTTCAATATTGACCATTTTTTTAACGTTCGACTGGTCCCGGGTCATCGTTTTTCATCAGAAAATTGATTTTTTGGACTCTACCAAAAATGATTCAAAATGTCATTTGTATCAGGCCTCATGTTGAATAACCACTTTTTAAACCCTCACATTGACCAAAATTGCCATTTTTACAGAGTTTGCTTACCCAGAAGCTTCAATTTCGACCAATTTCAGGCACAAAAATGACTTTAAACACACTTATTTTAGTTGAAAAAGTAATAATTCACATCCAACCGTCATTTAAAGTTAAAAGATTAAATGTTAAAATATCATCAATATTGACCATTTTTTGAACGTTTGACTGGTCCGGGGTCATCGTTTTTCATCATAAAATAGATTTTTTGGACTCTACCAAAAATGATTCAAAATGTCATTTGGATCAGGCCTCATGTTAAATAACCACTTTTTAAACCCTCAGAGTGACCAAAATGACAATTTTTACGGAGTTTTGCTTACTCAAAAGCTCCAATTTTTACCAATTTCAGGCACAGAAATGACTTTAAACACACTTATTTCAGTTGAAAAAGTAATAATTCACATCCAACTGTCATTTAAAGTCAAAAGATTAAATGTTAAAATTCCAACAATCTTGACCATTTTTTGAACGTTCGACTGGTCCGGGGTCATCGTTTTTCATCAGAAAATTGATTTTTTTTGGACTCTACCAAAAATGATTCAAAATGTCATTTGGATTCGGTCTCATGTTGAATAAGCACTTTTTAAACCCTCACAGTGACCATAATTGCCATTTTTACAGACTTTTGCTAACTCAGAAGCTTCAATTTTGACCAATTTCAGGCACAGAAATGACTTTAAAAACACTTATTTTAGTTGAAAAAGTAATAATTCACATCCAACCGTCTTTTAAAGTCAAAAGATTTAATGTTAAAATTTCATCAATATTGACCATTGTTTGAAAGTTCGACTGGTCCAGGGTCATCGATTTTTCATCAGAAAGTTGATTTTTTGGACTCTACCAAAAATGAGTCAAAAAGTCATTTGGATCGGACCTCATGTTGAATAATCACTTTTTAAACCCTCACAGTGACCAAAATTGCCATTTTTACAGAGTTTGCTTACCCAGAAGCTTCAATTTTGACCAATTTCAGGCACAAAAATGACTTTAAACACACTTATTTTAGTTGAAAAAGTAATAATTCACATCCAACCGTCATTTAAAGTTAAAAGATTAAATGTTAAAATATCATCAATATTGACCATTTTTTGAACGTTTGACTGGTCCGGGGTCATCGTTTTTCATCATAAAATAGATTTTTTGGACTCTACCAAAAATGATTCAAAATGTCATTTGGATCAGGCCTCATGTTAAATAACCACTTTTTAAACCCTCAGAGTGACCAAAATTACAATTTTTACCGAGTTTTGCTTACTCAAAAGCTCCAATTTTTACCAATTTCAGGCACAGAAATGACTTTAAACACACTTATTTCAGTTGAAAAAGTAATAATTCACATCCAACTGTCATTTAAAGTCAAAAGATTAAATGTTAAAATTCCAACAATCTTGACCATTTTTTGAACGTTCGACTGGTCCGGGGTCATCGTTTTTCATCAGAAAATTGTTTTTTTTTGGACTCTACCAAAAATGATTCAAAATGTCATTTGGATTCGGTCTCATGTTGAATAAGCACTTTTTAAACCCTCACAGTGACCAAAATTGCCATTTTTACAGACTTTTGCTAACTCAGAAGCTTCAATTTTGACCAATTTCAGGCACAGAAATGACTTTAAAAACACTTATTTTAGTTGAAAAAGTAATAATTCACATCCAACCGTCTTTTAAAGTCAAAAGATTAAATGTTAAAATTTCATCAATATTGACCATTGTTTGAAAGTTCGACTGGTCCAGGGTCATCGATTTTTAATCAGAAAGTTGATTTTTTGGACTCTACCAAAAATGATTCAAAAAGTCATTTGGATCGGGCCTCATGTTGAATAACCACTTTTTAAACCCTCACAGTGACCAAAATTGCCATTTTTACAGAGTTTTGCTTACTCAGAAGCTTCACTTTTGACCAATTTCAGGCACAGAAATGACTTTAAACACACTCATTTTCGTTGACAAAGTAATAATTCACATCCAACCGTCATTTAAAGTCAAAAGATTAAATGCTAAAATGTCATCAATATTGACCATTTTTTGAACGTTCGACTGGTCCGGGGGCATCGTTTTTCATCAGAAAATTGATTTTGTGGACTCCACCAAAAATGATTCAAAATGTCATTTGGATCGGGCCTCATGTTGAATAACCACTTTTTAAACCCTCACAGTGACCAAAATTGCCATTTTTACAGAGTTTTGCTTACTCAAAAGTCTCAATTTTGACGAATTTCGGGCACAGAAATGACTTTAAACACACTTATTTTCGTTGAAAAAGTAATAATTCACATCCAACCGTCATTTAAAGTCAAAAGAATAAATGTTATAATTTCATCAATATTGACCATTTTCTTAACGTTCGACTGGTCCAGGGTCACCGATTTTTCGTCAGAAAATTCACATCCAACCATCATTTAAAGTCAAAAGATTAAATGATAACATTTCATCAATATTGACCATTCTTTGAACGTTTGACTGGTCTGGGGTCATCGTTTTTCATCATAAAATTGATTTTTTGGACTCTACCAAAAATGATTCAAAATGTCATTTGTATCAGGCCTCATGTTGAATAACCACTTTTTAAACCCTCACATTGACCAAAATTGCCATTTTTACAGAGTTTGCTTACTCAAAAGCTTCAATTTTGACCAATTTCAGGCACAGAATTGACTTTAAACACACTTATTTTAGTTGAAAAAGTAACAATTCACATCCAACAGTCATTTAAAGTCAAAAGATTAAATGTTAAAATTTCTTCAATATTGACCATTTTTTGAACGTTCGACTGGTCCGGGGTCATCGTTTTTCACCATAAAATTGATTTTTTGGACTCTACCAAAAATGATTCAAAATGTCATTTGGATCAGGCCTCATGTTAAATAACCACTTTTTAAACCCTCAGAGTGACCAAAATTACAATTTTTACGGAGTTTTGCTTACTCAAAAGCTCCAATTTTTACCAATTTCAGGCACAGAAATGACTTTAAACACACTTATTTCAGTTGAAAAAGTAATAATTCACATCCAACAGTCATTTAAAGTCAAAAGATTAAATGTTAAAATTTCTTCAATATTGACCATTTTTTGAACGTTCGACTGGTCCCGGGTCATCGTTTTTCATCAGAAAATTGATTTTTTGGACTCTACCAAAAATGATTCAAAATGTCATTTGTATCAGGCCTCATGTTGAATAACCACTTTTTAAACCCTCACATTGACCAAAATTGCCATTTTTACAGAGTTTGCTTACCCAGAAGCTTCAATTTCGACCAATTTCAGGCACAAAAATGACTTTAAACACACTTATTTTAGTTGAAAAAGTAATAATTCACATCCAACCGTCATTTAAAGTTAAAAGATTAAATGTTAAAATATCATCAATATTGACCATTTTTTGAACGTTTGACTGGTCCGGGGTCATCGTTTTTCATCATAAAATAGATTTTTTGGACTCTACCAAAAATGATTCAAAATGTCATTTGGATCAGGCCTCATGTTAAATAACCACTTTTTAAACCCTCAGAGTGACCAAAATGACAATTTTTACGGAGTTTTGCTTACTCAAAAGCTCCAATTTTTACCAATTTCAGGCACAGAAATGACTTTAAACACACTTATTTCAGTTGAAAAAGTAATAATTCACATCCAACTGTCATTTAAAGTCAAAAGATTAAATGTTAAAATTCCAACAATCTTGACCATTTTTTGAACGTTCGACTGGTCCGGGGTCATCGTTTTTCATCAGAAAATTGTTTTTTTTTGGACTCTACCAAAAATGATTCAAAATGTCATTTGGATTCGGTCTCATGTTGAATAAGCACTTTTTAAACCCTCACAGTGACCAAAATTGCCATTTTTACAGACTTTTGCTAACTCAGAAGCTTCAATTTTGACCAATTTCAGGCACAGAAATGACTTTAAAAACACTTATTTTAGTTGAAAAAGTAATAATTCACATCCAACCGTCTTTTAAAGTCAAAAGATTAAATGTTAAAATTTCATCAATATTGACCATTGTTTGAAAGTTCGACTGGTCCAGGGTCATCGATTTTTCATCAGAAAGTTGATTTTTTGGACTCTACCAAAAATGATTCAAAAAGTCATTTGGATCGGGCCTCATGTTGAATAACCACTTTTTAAACCCTCACAGTGACCAAAATTGCCATTTTTACAGAGTTTTGCTTACTCAGAAGCTTCACTTTTGACCAATTTCAGGCACAGAAATGACTTTAAACACACTTATTTTCGTTGACAAAGTAATAATTCACATCCAACCGTCATTTAAAGTCAAAAGATTAAATGCTAAAATGTCATCAATATTGACCATTTTTTGAACGTTCGACTGGTCCGGGGGCATCGTTTTTCATCAGAAAATTGATTTTGTGGACTCCACCAAAAATGATTCAAAATGTCATTTGGATCGGGCCTCATGTTGAATAACCACTTTTTAAACCCTCACAGTGACCAAAATTGCCATTTTTACAGAGTTTTGCTTACTCAAAAGTCTCAATTTTGACGGATTTCGGGCACAGAAATGACTTTAAACACACTTATTTTCGTTGAAAAAGTAATAATTCACATCCAACCGTCATTTAAAGTCAAAAGAATAAATGTTATAATTTCATCAATATTGACCATTTTCTTAACGTTCGACTGGTCCAGTGTCACCGATTTTTCGTCAGAAAATTCACATCCAACTATCATTTAAAGTCAAAAGATTAAATGATAACATTTCATCAATATTGACCATTCTTTGAACGTTTGACTGGTCTGGGGTCATCGTTTTTCATCATAAAATTGATTTTTAGGACTCTACCAAAAATGATTCAAAATGTCATTTGGATCAGGCCTCATGTTGAATAACCACTTTTTAAACCCTCAGTGTGACCAAAATTGCCATTTTTACGGAATTTTGCTTACTCAAAAGCTTCAATTTTGACCAATTTCAGGCACAGAAATGACTTTAAACACACTTATTTCAGTTGAAAAAGTAATAATTCACATCCAACTGTCATTTAAAGTCAAAAGATTAAATGTTAAAATTCCAACAATCTTGACCATTTTTTGAACGTTCGACTGGTCCGGGGTCATCGTTTTTCATCAGAAAATTGTTTTTTTTTGGACTCTACCAAAAATGATTCAAAATGTCATTTGGATTCGGTCTCATGTTGAATAAGCACTTTTTAAACCCTCACAGTGACCAAAATTGCCATTTTTACAGACTTTTGCTAACTCAGAAGCTTCAATTTTGACCAATTTCAGGCACAGAAATGACTTTAAAAACACTTATTTTAGTTGAAAAAGTAATAATTCACATCCAACCGTCTTTTAAAGTCAAAAGATTAAATGTTAAAATTTCATCAATATTGACCATTGTTTGAAAGTTCGACTGGTCCAGGGTCATCGATTTTTCATCAGAAAGTTGATTTTTTGGACTCTACCAAAAATGATTCAAAAAGTCATTTGGATCGGGCCTCATGTTGAATAACCACTTTTTAAACCCTCACAGTGACCAAAATTGCCATTTTTACAGAGTTTTGCTTACTCAGAAGCTTCACTTTTGACCAATTTCAGGCACAGAAATGACTTTAAACACACTTATTTTCGTTGACAAAGTAATAATTCACATCCAACCGTCATTTAAAGTCAAAAGATTAAATGCTAAAATGTCATCAATATTGACCATTTTTTGAACGTTCGACTGGTCCGGGGGCATCGTTTTTCATCAGAAAATTGATTTTGTGGACTCCACCAAAAATGATTCAAAATGTCATTTGGATCGGGCCTCATGTTGAATAACCACTTTTTAAACCCTCACAGTGACCAAAATTGCCATTTTTACAGAGTTTTGCTTACTCAAAAGTCTCAATTTTGACGAATTTCGGGCACAGAAATGACTTTAAACACACTTATTTTCGTTGAAAAAGTAATAATTCACATCCAACCGTCATTTAAAGTCAAAAGAATAAATGTTATAATTTCATCAATATTGACCATTTTCTTAACGTTCGACTGGTCCAGGGTCACCGATTTTTCGTCAGAAAATTCACATCCAACCATCATTTAAAGTCAAAAGATTAAATGATAACATTTCATCAATATTGACCATTCTTTGAACGTTTGACTGGTCTGGGGTCATCGTTTTTCATCATAAAATTGATTTTTTGGACTCTACCAAAAATGATTCAAAATGTCATTTGTATCAGGCCTCATGTTGAATAACCACTTTTTAAACCCTCACATTGACCAAAATTGCCATTTTTACAGAGTTTGCTTACTCAAAAGCTTCAATTTTGACCAATTTCAGGCACAGAATTGACTTTAAACACACTTATTTTAGTTGAAAAAGTAACAATTCACATCCAACAGTCATTTAAAGTCAAAAGATTAAATGTTAAAATTGCTTCAATATTGACCATTTTTTGAACGTTCGACTGGTCCGGGGTCATCGTTTTTCACCATAAAATTGATTTTTTGGACTCTACCAAAAATGATTCAAAATGTCATTTGGATCAGGCCTCATGTTAAATAACCACTTTTTAAACCCTCAGAGTGACCAAAATTACAATTTTTACGGAGTTTTGCTTACTCAAAAGCTCCAATTTTTACCAATTTCAGGCACAGAAATGACTTTAAACACACTTATTTCAGTTGAAAAAGTAATAATTCACATCCAACAGTCATTTAAAGTCAAAAGATTAAATGTTAAAATTTCTTCAATATTGACCATTTTTTGAACGTTCGACTGGTCCCGGGTCATCGTTTTTCATCAGAAAATTGATTTTTTGGACTCTACCAAAAATGATTCAAAATGTCATTTGTATCAGGCCTCATGTTGAATAACCACTTTTTAAACCCTCACATTGACCAAAATTGCCATTTTTACAGAGTTTGCTTACCCAGAAGCTTCAATTTCGACCAATTTCAGGCACAAAAATGACTTTAAACACACTTATTTTAGTTGAAAAAGTAATAATTCACATCCAACCGTCATTTAAAGTTAAAAGATTAAATGTTAAAATATCATCAATATTGACCATTTTTTGAACGTTTGACTGGTCCGGGGTCATCGTTTTTCATCATAAAATAGATTTTTTGGACTCTACCAAAAATGATTCAAAATGTCATTTGGATCAGGCCTCATGTTAAATAACCACTTTTTAAACCCTCAGAGTGACCAAAATGACAATTTTTACGGAGTTTTGCTTACTCAAAAGCTCCAATTTTTACCAATTTCAGGCACAGAAATGACTTTAAACACACTTATTTCAGTTGAAAAAGTAATAATTCACATCCAACTGTCATTTAAAGTCAAAAGATTAAATGTTAAAATTCCAACAATCTTGACCATTTTTTGAACGTTCGACTGGTCCGGGGTCATCGTTTTTCATCAGAAAATTGTTTTTTTTTGGACTCTACCAAAAATGATTCAAAATGTCATTTGGATTCGGTCTCATGTTGAATAAGCACTTTTTAAACCCTCACAGTGACCAAAATTGCCATTTTTACAGACTTTTGCTAACTCAGAAGCTTCAATTTTGACCAATTTCAGGCACAGAAATGACTTTAAAAACACTTATTTTAGTTGAAAAAGTAATAATTCACATCCAACCGTCTTTTAAAGTCAAAAGATTAAATGTTAAAATTTCATCAATATTGACCATTGTTTGAAAGTTCGACTGGTCCAGGGTCATCGATTTTTCATCAGAAAGTTGATTTTTTGGACTCTACCAAAAATGATTCAAAAAGTCATTTGGATCGGGCCTCATGTTGAATAACCACTTTTTAAACCCTCAGAGTGACCAAAATTGCCATTTTTACAGAGTTTTGCTTACTCAGAAGCTTCACTTTTGACCAATTTCAGGCACAGAAATGACTTTAAACACACTTATTTTCGTTGACAAAGTAATAATTCACATCCAACCGTCATTTAAAGTCAAAAGATTAAATGCTAAAATGTCATCAATATTGACCATTTTTTGAACGTTCGACTGGTCCGGGGGCATCGTTTTTCATCAGAAAATTGATTTTGTGGACTCCACCAAAAATGATTCAAAATGTCATTTGGATCGGGCCTCATGTTGAATAACCACTTTTTAAACCCTCACAGTGACCAAAATTGCCATTTTTACAGAGTTTTGCTTACTCAAAAGTCTCAATTTTGACGGATTTCGGGCACAGAAATGACTTTAAACACACTTATTTTCGTTGAAAAAGTAATAATTCACATCCAACCGTCATTTAAAGTCAAAAGAATAAATGTTATAATTTCATCAATATTGACCATTTTCTTAACGTTCGACTGGTCCAGTGTCACCGATTTTTCGTCAGAAAATTCACATCCAACCATCATTTAAAGTCAAAAGATTAAATGATAACATTTCATCAATATTGACCATTCTTTGAACGTTTGACTGGTCTGGGGTCATCGTTTTTCATCATAAAATTGATTTTTAGGACTCTACCAAAAATGATTCAAAATGTCATTTGGATCAGGCCTCATGTTGAATAACCACTTTTTAAACCCTCAGTGTGACCAAAATTGCCATTTTTACGGAATTTTGCTTACTCAAAAGCTTCAATTTTGACCAATTTCAGGCACAGAAATGACTTTAAACACACTTATTTTAGTTGAAAAAGTAATATTTCACATCCAACCGTCATTTAAAGTCAAAAGATTAAATGTTAAAATTTCATCAATATTGACCATTTTTTGAACGTTCGACTGGTCCGGGGGCATCGTTTTTCATCAGAAAATACATTTTTGGGACTCCACCAAAAATGATTCAAAATGTCATTTGGATCGGGCCTCATGTTGAATAACCACTTTTTAAAACCCTCACAGTGACCAAAATTACCATTTTTACAGAGTTTTGCTTACTCAAAAGCTTCAATTTTTAGCCAATTTCAGGCACAGAAATGACTTTAAACACACTTATTTTTGCTGTAAAAGTAATAATTCACATCCAACCGTCATTTAAAGTCAAAAGATTAAATGTTAAAATTTCATCAATATTGACCATTTTTTGAACGTTCGACTGGTCCGGGGTCATCGTTTTTCATCAGATAATTGATTTTTTGGACTCCACCAAAAATGATTCAAAATGTCATTTGGATCGGGCCTCATGTTGAATAACCACTTTTTAAACCCTCACAGTGACCAAAATTGCCATTTTTACAGAGTTTTGCTTACTCAGAAGCTTCACTTTTGACCAATTTCAGGCACAGAAATGACTTTAAACACACTTATTTTCGTTGACAAAGTAATAATTCACATCCAACCGTCATTTAAAGTCAAAAGATTAAATGCTAAAATGTCATCAATATTGACCATTTTTTGAACGTTCGACTGGTCCGGGGGCATTGTTTTTCATCAGAAAATTGATTTTGTGGACTCCACCAAAAATGATTCAAAATGTCATTTGGATCGGGCCTCATGTTAAATAACCACTTTTTAAACCCTCACAGTGACCAAAATTGCCATTTTTACAGAGTTTTGCTTACTCAAAAGTCTCAATTTTGACGAATTTCGGGCACAGAAATGACTTTAAACACACTTATTTTCGTTGAAAAAGTAATAATTCACATCCAACCGTCATTTAAAGTCAAAAGAATAAATGTTATAATTTCATCAATATTGACCATTTTCTTAACGTTCGACTGGTCCAGGGTCACCGATTTTTCGTCAGAAAATTCACATCCAACCATCATTTAAAGTCAAAAGATTAAATGATAACATTTCATCAATATTGACCATTCTTTGAACGTTTGACTGGTCTGGGGTCATCGTTTTTCATCATAAAATTGATTTTTAGGACTCTACCAAAAATGATTCAAAATGTCATTTGGATCAGGCCTCATGTTGAATAACCACTTTTTAAACCCTCAGTGTGACCAAAATTGCCATTTTTACGGAATTTTGCTTACTCAAAAGCTTCAATTTTGACCAATTTCAGGCACAGAAATGACTTTAAACACACTTATTTTAGTTGAAAAAGTAATAATTCACATCCAACCGTCATTTAAAGTCAAAAGATTAAATGTTAAAATTTCATCAATATTGACCATTTTTTGAACGTTCGACTGGTCCGGGGGCATCGTTTTTCATCAGAAAATAAATTTTTGGGACTCCACCAAAAATGATTCAAAATGTCATTTGGATCGGGCCTCATGTTGAATAACCACTTTTTAAAACCCTCACAGTGACCAAAATTACCATTTTTACAGAGTTTTGCTTACTCAAAAGCTTCAATTTTTAGCCAATTTCAGGCACAGAAATGACTTTAAAAACACTTATTTTAGTTGAAAAAGTAATAATTCACATCCAACCGTCTTTTAAAGTCAAAAGATTAAATGTTAAAATTTCATCAATATTGACCATTGTTTGAAAGTTCGACTGGTCCGGGGTCATCGTTTTTCATCAGATAATTGATTTTTTGGACTCCACCAAAAATGATTCAAAATGTCATTTGGATCGGGCCTCATGTTGAATAACCACTTTTTAAACCGTCACAGTGACCAAAATTGCCATTTTTACAGAGTTTTGCCTACTCAAAAGTTTCAATTTTGATGAATTTCAGGCACAGAAATGTCTTTAAACACACTTATTTTCGTTGAAAAAGTAATAATTCACATCCAACCGTCATTTAAAGTCAAAAGATTAAATGTTAAAATGTCATCAATATTGACCATTTTTTGAACGTTTGACTGGTCTGGGGTCATCGTTTTTCATCATAAAATTGATTTTTAGGACTCTACCATAAACGATTCAAAATGTCATTTGGATCAGGCCTCATGTTGAATAACCACTTTTTAAACCCTCACATTGACCAAAATTGCCATTTTTATGGAGTTTTGCTTACTCAAAAGCTTCAATTTTGACCAATTTCAGGCACAGAAATGACTTAAACACACTTATTTTAGTTGAAAAAGTAACAATTCACATCCAACAGTCATTTAAAGTCAAAAGATTAAATGTTAAAATTTCTTCAATATTGACCATTTTTTGAACGTTCGACTGGTCCGGGGTCATCGATTTTTCGTCAGAAAATTCACATCCAACCATCATTTAAAGTCAAAAGATTAAATGATAACATTTCATCAATATTGACCATTCTTTGAACGTTTGACTGGTCTGGGGTCATCGTTTTTCATCATAAAATTGATTTTTAGGACTCTACCAAAAATGATTCAAAATGTCATTTGGATCAGGCCTCATGTTGAATAACCACTTTTTAAACCCTCAGTGTGACCAAAATTGCCATTTTTACGGAATTTTGCTTACTCAAAAGCTTCAATTTTGACCAATTTCAGGCACAGAAATGACTTTAAACACACTTATTTTAGTTGAAAAAGTAATAATTCACATCCAACAGTCATTTAAATTCAAAAGATTAAATGTTAAAATGTCTTCGATATTGACCATTTTTTGAACGTTCGACTGCTCTGGGGTCATCGTTTTTCATCAGAAAATTGATTTTTTGGACTCTACCAAAAATGATTCAAAAAGTCATTTGAATCGGGCCTCATGTTGAATAACCTCTTTTTAAACCCTCACAGTGACCAAAATTGCCATTTTTACAGAATTTTGCTTACTCAGAAACTTCACTTTTGACCAATTTCAGACACAGAAATGACTTTAAACACACTTATTTTCGTTGACAAAGTAATAATTCACATCCAACCGTCATTTAAAGTCAAAAGATTAAATGTTAAAATGTCATCAATATTGACCATTTTTTGAACGTTCGACTGGTCCGGGGGCATCGTTTTTCATCAGAAAATAAATTTTTGGGACTCCACCAAAAATGATTCAAAATGTCATTTGGATCGGGCCTCATGTTGAATAACCACTTTTTAAACCCTCACAGTGACCAAAATTGCCATTTTTACAGAGTTTTGCTTACTCAGAAGCTTCACTTTTGACCAATTTCAGGCACAGAAATGACTTTAAACACACTTTTTTTCAATGAAAAAGTAATAATTCACATCCAACCGTCATTTAAAGTCAAAAGATTAAATGTTATAATTTCATCAATATTGACCATTTTCTTAACGTTCGACTGGTCCGGGGTCATCGATTTTTCGTCAGAAAATTCACATCCAACCATCATTTAAAGTCAAAAGATTAAATGATAACATTTCATCAATATTGACCATTCTTTGAATGTTTGACTGGTCTGGGGTCATCGTTTTTCATCATAAAATTGATTTTTAGGACTCTACCAAAAATGATTCAAAATGCTATTTGGATCAGGCCTCATGTTGAATAACCACTTTTTAAACCCTCAGTGTGACCAAAATTGCCATTTTTACGGAATTTTGCTTACTCAGAAGCTTCACTTTTGACCAATTTCAGGCACAGAAATGACTTTAAACACACTTATTTTCGTTGACAAAGTAATAATTCACATCCAACCGTCATTTAAAGTCAAAAGATTAAATGCTAAAATGTCATCAATATTGACCATTTTTTGAACGTTCGACTGGTCCGGGGGCATCGTTTTTCATCAGAAAATTGATTTTGTGGACTCCACCAAAAATGATTCAAAATGTCATTTGGATCGGGCCTCATGTTGAATAACCACTTTTTAAACCCTCACAGTGACCAAAATTGCCATTTTTACAGAGTTTTGCTTACTCAAAAGTCTCAATTTTGACGAATTTCAGGAACAGAAATGACTTTAAACACACTTTTTTTCCTTGAAAAAGTAATAATTCACATCCAACCGTCATTTAAAGTCAAAAGATTAAATGTTAAAATTGCTTCAATATTGACCATTTTTTGAACGTTCGACTGGTCCGGGGTCATCGTTTTTCATCATAAAATTGATTTTTTGGACTCTACCAAAAATGATTCAAAATGTCATTTGGATCAGGCCTCATGTTAAATAACCACTTTTTAAACCCTCAGAGTGACCAAAATTACAATTTTTACGGAGTTTTGCTTACTCAAAAGCTCCAATTTTTACCAATTTCAGGCACAGAAATGACTTTAAACACACTTATTTCAGTTGAAAAAGTAATAATTCACATCCAACAGTCATTTAAAGTCAAAAGATTAAATGTTAAAATTTCTTCAATATTGACCATTTTTTGAACGTTCGACTGGTCCGGGGTCATCGTTTTTCATCAGAAAATCGATTTTTTGGACTCTACCAAAAATGATTCAAAATGTCATTTGTATCAGGCCTCATGTTGAATAACCACTTTTTAAACCCTCACATTGACCAAAATTGCCATTTTTACAGAGTTTGCTTACCCAGAAGCTTCAATTTTGACCAATTTCAGGCACAGAAATGACTTTAAACACACTTATTTTAGTTGAAAAAGTAATGATTCACATCCAACCGTCATTTAAAGTTAAAAGATTAAATGTTAAAATATCATCAATATTGACCATTTTTTGAACGTTTGACTGGTCCGGGGTCATCGTTTTTCATCATAAAATTGATTTTTTGGACTACCAAAAATGATTCAAAATGTCATTTGGATCAGGCCTCATGTTAAATAACCACTTTTTAAACCCTCAGAGTGACCAAAATTACAATTTTTACGGAGTTTTGCTTACTCAAAAGCTCCAATTTTTACCAATTTCAGGCACAGAAATGTCTTTAAACACACTTATTTCAGTTGAAAAAGTAATAATTCACATCCAACTGTCATTTAAAGTCAAAAGATTAAATGTTTAAATTCCATCAATCTTGACCATTTTTTGAACGTTCGACTGGTCCGGGGTCATCGTTTTTCATCAGAAAATTGATTTTTTTTGGACTCTACCAAAAATGATTCAAAATGTCATTTGGATTCGGTCTCATGTTGAATAAGCACTTTTTAAACCCTCACAGTGACCAAAATTGCCATTTTTACAGACTTTTGCTAACTCAGAAGCTTCAATTTTGACCAATTTCAGGCACAGAAATGACTTTAAAAACACTTATTTTAGTTGAAAAAGTAATAATTCACATCCAACCGTCTTTTAAAGTCAAAAGATTAAATGTTAAAATTTCATCAATATTGACCATTCTTTGAACGTTTGACTGGTCTGGGGTCATCGTTTTTCATCATAAAATTGATTTTTAGGACTCTACCAAAAATGATTCAAAATGTCATTTGGATCAGGCCTCATGTTGAATAACCACTTCTTAAACCCTCAGTGTGACCAAAATTGCCATTTTTACT
The DNA here is from genome assembly GCF_964263255.1 of Lissotriton vulgaris. Classification (NCBI taxonomy): domain Eukaryota; kingdom Metazoa; phylum Chordata; class Amphibia; order Caudata; family Salamandridae; genus Lissotriton; species Lissotriton vulgaris. Next base: position 620,964 of record NW_028240817.1, on the reverse strand, counting down.
GAATTTTGCTTACTCAAAAGCTTCAATTTTGACCAATTTCAGGCACAGAAATGACCTTAAACACACTTATTGTAGTTGAAAAAGTAATAATTCACATCCAACAGTCATTTAAATTCAAAAGATTAAATGTTAAAATTTCTTCAATATTGACCATTTTTTGAATGTTCGACTGCTCCGGGGTCATCGTTTTCCATCAGAAAATTGATTTTGTGGACTCCACCAAAAATTATTCAAAATGTCATTTGGATCGGGCCTCATGTTGAATAACCACTTTTTAAACCCTCAACGTGACCAAAATTGCCATTTTTATAGAGTTTTGCTTACTCAAATGCTTCAATTTTGACCAATTTCAGGCACAGAAATGACTTTAAACACACTTTTTTTACTTGAAAAAGTAATAATTCACATCCAACCGTCATTTAAAGTCAAAAGATTAAATGTTAAAATGTCATCAATATTGACCATTTTTTGAACGTTTGACTGGTCTGGGGTCATCGTTTTTCATCACAAAATTGATTTTTAGGACTCTACCATAAATGATTCAAAATGTCATTTGGATCAGGCCTCATGTTGAATAACCACTTTTTAAACCCTCAGCGTGACCAAAATTGCCATTTTTACGGAGTTTTGCTTACTCAAAAGCTTCAATTTTGACCAATTTCAGGCACAGAATTGACTTTAAACACACTTATTTTAGTTGAAAAAGTAACAATTCACATCCAACAGTCATTTAAAGTCAAAAGATTAAATGTTAAAATTTCTTCAATATTGACCATTTTTTGAACGTTCGACTGGTCCGGGGTCATCGTTTTTCACCATAAAATTGATTTTTTGGACTCTACCAAAAATGATTCAAAATGTCATTTGGATCAGGCCTCATGTTAAATAACCACTTTTTAAACCCTCAGAGTGACCAAAATTACAATTTTTACGGAGTTTTGCTTACTCAAAAGCTCCAATTTTTACCAATTTCAGGCACAGAAATGACTTTAAACACACTTATTTCAGTTGAAAAAGTAATAATTCACATCCAACAGTCATTTAAAGTCAAAAGATTAAATGTTAAAATTTCTTCAATATTGACCATTTTTTGAACGTTCGACTGGTCCCGGGTCATCGTTTTTCATCAGAAAATTGATTTTTTGGACTCTACCAAAAATGATTCAAAATGTCATTTGTATCAGGCCTCATGTTGAATAACCACTTTTTAAACCCTCACATTGACCAAAATTGCCATTTTTACAGAGTTTGCTTACCCAGAAGCTTCAATTTTGACCAATTTCAGGCACAAAAATGACTTTAAACACACTTATTTTAGTTGAAAAAGTAATAATTCACATCCAACCGTCATTTAAAGTTAAAAGATTAAATGTTAAAATATTATCAATATTGACCATTTTTTGAACGTTTGACTGGTCCGGGGTCAATGTTTTTCATCATAAAATAGATTTTTTGGACTCTACCAAAAATGATTCAAAATGTCATTTGGATCAGGCCTCATGTTAAATAACCACTTTTTAAACCCTCAGAGTGACCAAAATGACAATTTTTACGGAGTTTTGCTTACTCAAAAGCTCCAATTTTTACAAATTTCAGGCACAGAAATGACTTTAAACACACTTATTTCAGTTGAAAAAGTAATAATTCACATCCAACTGTCATTTAAAGTCAAAAGATTAAATGTTAAAATTCCAACAATCTTGACCATTTTTTGAACGTTCGACTGGTCCGGGGTCATCGTTTTTCATCAGAAAATTGATTTTTTTTGGACTCTACCAAAAATGATTCAAAATGTCATTTGGATTCGGTCTCATGTTGAATAAGCACTTTTTAAACCCTCACAGTGACCATAATTGCCATTTTTACAGACTTTTGCTAACTCAGAAGCTTCAATTTTGACCAATTTCAGGCACAGAAATGACTTTAAAAACACTTATTTTAGTTGAAAAAGTAATAATTCACATCCAACCGTCTTTTAGAGTCAAAAGATTAAATGTTAAAATTTCATCAATATTGACCATTGTTTGAAAGTTCGACTGGTCCAGGGTCATCGATTTTTCATCAGAAAGTTGATTTTTTGGACTCTACCAAAAATGAGTCAAAAAGTCATTTGGATCGGGCCTCATGTTGAATAACCACTTTTTAAACCCTCACAGTGACCAAAATTGCCATTTTTACAGAGTTTGCTTACCCAGAAGCTTCAATTTTGACCAATTTCAGGCACAAAAATGACTTTAAACACACTTATTTTAGTTGAAAAAGTAATAATTCACATCCAACCGTCATTTAAAGTTAAAAGATTAAATGTTAAAATATCATCAATATTGACCATTTTTTGAACGTTTGACTGGTCCGGGGTCATCGTTTTTCATCATAAAATAGATTTTTTGGACTCTACCAAAAATGATTCAAAATGTCATTTGGATCAGGCCTCATGTTAAATAATCACTTTTTAAACCCTCAGAGTGACCAAAATTACAATTTTTACGGAGTTTTGCTTACTCAAAAGCTCCAAATTTTTACCAATTTCAGGCACAGAAATGACTTTAAACACACTTATTTCAGTTGAAAAAGTAATAATTCACATCCAACTGTCATTTAAAGTCAAAAGATTAAATGTTAAAATTCCAACAATCTTGACCATTTTTTGAACGTTCGACTGGTCCGGGGTCATCGTTTTTCATCAGAAAATTGGGTTTTTTTGGACTCTACCAAAAATGATTCAAAATGTCATTTGGATTCGGTCTCATGTTGAATAAGCACTTTTTAAACCCTCACAGTGACCAAAATTGCCATTTTTACAGACTTTTGCTAACTCAGAAGCTTCAATTTTGACCAATTTCAGGCACAGAAATGACTTTAAAAACACTTATTTTAGTTGAAAAAGTAATAATTCACATCCAACCGTCTTTTAAAGTCAAAAGATTAAATGTTAAAATTTCATCAATATTGACCATTGTTTGAAAGTTCGACTGGTCCAGGGTCATCGATTTTTCATCAGAAAGTTGATTTTTTGGACTCTACCAAAAATGATTCAAAAAGTCATTTGGATCGGGCCTCATGTTGAATACCCACTTTTTAAACCCTCACAGTGACCAAAATTGCCATTTTTACAGAGTTTTGCTTACTCAGAAGCTTCACTTTTGACCAATTTCAGGCACAGAAATGACTTTAAACACACTTATTTTCGTTGACAAAGTAATAATTCACATCCAACCGTCATTTAAAGTCAAAAGATTAAATGCTAAAATGTCATCAATATTGACCATTTTTTGAACGTTCGACTGGTCCGGGGGCATCGTTTTTCATCAGAAAATTGATTTTGTGGACTCCACCAAAAATGATTCAAAATGTCATTTGGATCGGGCCTCATGTTGAATAACCACTTTTTAAACCCTCACAGTGACCAAAATTGACATTTTTACAGAGTTTTGCTTACTCAAAAGTCTCAATTTTGACGAATTTCGGGCACAGAAATGACTTTAAACACACTTATTTTCGTTAAAAAAGTAATAATTCACATCCAACCGTCATTTAAAGTCAAAAGAATAAATGTTATAATTTCATCAATATTGACCATTTTCTTAACGTTCGACTGGTCCAGGGTCACCGATTTTTCGTCAGAAAATTCACATCCAACCATCATTTAAAGTCAAAAGATTAAATGATAACATTTCATCAATATTGACCATTCTTTGAACGTTTGACTGGTCTGGGGTCATCGTTTTTCATCATATAATTGATTTTTAGGACTCTACCAAAAATGATTCAAAATGTCATTTGGATCAGGCCTCATGTTGAATAACCACTTTTTAAACCCTCAGTGTGACCAAAATTGCCATTTTTACGGAATTTTGCTTACTCAAAAGCTTCAATTTTGACCAATTTCAGGCACAGAAATGACTTTAAACACACTTATTTTAGTTGAAAAAGTAATAATTCACATCCAACCGTCATTTAAAGTCAAAAGATTAAATGTTAAAATTTCATCAATATTGACCATTTTTTGAACGTTCGACTGGTCCGGGGGCATCGTTTTTCATCAGAAAATAAATTTTTGGGACTCCACCAAAAATGATTCAAAATGTCATTTGGATCGGGCCTCATGTTGAATAACCACTTTTTAAAACCCTCACAGTGACCAAAATTACCATTTTTACAGAGTTTTGCTTACTCAAAAGCTTCAATTTTTAGCCAATTTCAGGCACAGAAATGACTTTAAACACACTTATTTTTGCTGTAAAAGTAATAATTCACATCCAACCGTCATTTAAAGTCAAAAGATTAAATGTTAAAATTTCATCAATATTGACCATTTTTTGAACGTTCGACTGGTCCGGGGTCATCGTTTTTCATCAGATAATTGATTTTTTGGACTCCACCAAAAATGATTCAAAATGTCATTTGGATCGGGCCTCATGTGTAATAACCACTTTTTAAACCCTCACAGTGACCAAAATTGCCATTTTTACAGAGTTTTGCCTACTCAAAAGTTTCAATTTTGATGAATTTCAGGCACAGAAATGTCTTTAAACACACTTATTTTCGTTGAAAAAGTAATAATTCACATCCAACCGTCATTTAAAGTCAAAAGATTAAATGTTAAAATGTCATCAATATTGACCATTTTTTGAACGTTTGACTGGTCTGGGGTCATCGTTTTTCATCATAAAATTGATTTTTAGGACTCTACCAAAAATGATTCAAAATGTCATTTGGATCAGGCCTCATGTTGAATAACCACTTTTTAAACCCTCAGTGTGACCAAAATTGCCATTTTTACGGAATTTTGCTTACTCAAAAGCTTCAATTTTGACCAATTTCAGGCACAGAAATGACTTTAAACACACTTATTTTAGTTGAAAAAGTAATAATTCACATCCAACAGTCATTTAAATTCAAAAGATTAAATGTTAAAATGTCTTCGATATTGACCATTTTTTGAACGTTCGACTGCTCTGGGGTCATCGTTTTTCATCAGAAAATTGATTTTTTGGACTCTACCAAAAATGATTCAAAAAGTCATTTGAATCGGGCCTCATGTTGAATAACCTCTTTTTAAACCCTCACAGTGACCAAAATTGCCATTTTTACAGAATTTTGCTTACTCAGAAACTTCACTTTTGACCAATTTCAGACACAGAAATGACTTTAAACACACTTATTTTCGTTGACAAAGTAATAATTCACATCCAACCGTCATTTAAAGTCAAAAGATTAAATGTTAAAATTTCATCAATATTGACCATTTTTTGAACGTTCGACTGGTCCGGGGGCATCGTTTTTCATTAGAAAATAAATTTTTGGGACTCCACCAAAAATGATTCAAAATGTCATTTGGATCGGGCCTCATGTTGAATAACCACTTTTTAAACCCTCACAGTGACCAAAATTGCCATTTTTACAGAGTTTTGCTTACTCAGAAGCTTCACTTTTGACCAATTTCAGGCACAGAAATGACTTTAAACACACTTTTTTTCAATGAAAAAGTAATAATTCACATCCAACCGTCATTTAAAGTCAAAAGATTAAATGTTATAATTTCATCAATATTGACCATTTTCTTAACGTTCGACTGGTCCGGGGTCATCGATTTTTCGTCAGAAAATTCACATCCAACCATCATTTAAAGTCAAAAGATTAAATGATAACATTTCATCAATATTGACCATTCTTTGAACGTTCGACTGGTCCGGGGTCATCGTTTTTCATCATAAAATTGATTTTTAGGACTCTACCAAAAATGATTCAAAATGCTATTTGGATCAGGCCTCATGTTGAATAACCACTTTTTAAACCCTCAGTGTGACCAAAATTGCCATTTTTACGGAATTTTGCTTACTCAGAAGCTTCACTTTTGACCAATTTCAGGCACAGAAATGACTTTAAACACACTTATTTTCGTTGACAAAGTAATAATTCACATCCAACCGTCATTTAAAGTCAAAAGATTAAATGCTAAAATGTCATCAATATTGACCATTTTTTGAACGTTCGACTGGTCCGGGGGCATCGTTTTTCATCAGAAAATTGATTTTGTGGACTCCACCAAAAATGATTCAAAATGTCATTTGGATCGGGCCTCATGTTAAATAACCACTTTTTAAACCCTCACAGTGACCAAAATTGCCATTTTTACAGAGTTTTGCTTACTCAAAAGTCTCAATTTTGACGAATTTCAGGAACAGAAATGACTTTAAACACACTTTTTTTCCTTGAAAAAGTAATAATTCACATCCAACCGTCATTTAAAGTCAAAAGATTAAATGTTAAAATTGCTTCAATATTGACCATTTTTTGAACGTTCGACTGGTCCGGGGTCATCGTTTTTCATCAGAAAATCGATTTTTTGGACTCTACCAAAAATGATTCAAAATGTCATTTGTATCAGGCCTCATGTTGAATAACCACTTTTTAAACCCTCACATTGACCAAAATTGCCATTTTTACAGAGTTTGCTTACCCAGAAGCTTCAATTTTGACCAATTTCAGGCACAGAAATGACTTTAAACACACTTATTTTAGTTGAAAAAGTAATGATTCACATCCAACCGTCATTTAAAGTTAAAAGATTAAATGTTAAAATATCATCAATATTGACCATTTTTTGAACGTTTGACTGGTCCGGGGTCATCGTTTTTCATCATAAAATTGATTTTTTGGACTACCAAAAATGATTCAAAATGTCATTTGGATCAGGCCTCATGTTAAATAACCACTTTTTAAACCCTCAGAGTGACCAAAATTACAATTTTTACGGAGTTTTGCTTACTCAAAAGCTCCAATTTTTACCAATTTCAGGCACAGAAATGACTTTAAAAACACTTATTTTAGTTGAAAAAGTAATAATTCACATCCAACCGTCTTTTAAAGTCAAAAGATTAAATGTTAAAATTTCATCAATATTGACCATTCTTTGAACGTTTGACTGGTCTGGGGTCATCGTTTTTCATCATAAAATTGATTTTTAGGACTCTACCAAAAATGATTCAAAATGTCATTTGGGTCAGGCCTCATGTTGAATAACCACTTCTTAAACCCTCAGTGTGACCAAAATTGCCATTTTTACTGAATTTTGCTTACTCAAAAGCTTCAATTTTGACCAATTTCAGGCACAGAAATGACCTTAAACACACTTATTGTAGTTGAAAAAGTAATAATTCACATCCAACAGTCATTTAAATTCAAAAGATTAAATGTTAAAATTTCTTCAATATTGACCATTTTTTGAATGTTCGACTGCTCCGGGGTCATCGTTTTCCATCAGAAAATTGATTTTGTGGACTCCACCAAAAATTATTCAAAATGTCATTTGGATCGGGCCTCATGTTGAATAACCACTTTTTAAACCCTCAACGTGACCAAAATTGCCATTTTTATAGAGTTTTGCTTACTCAAATGCTTCAATTTTGACCAATTTCAGGCACAGAAATGACTTTAAACACACTTTTTTTACTTGAAAAAGTAATAATTCACATCCAACCGTCATTTAAAGTCAAAAGATTAAATGTTAAAATGTCATCAATATTGACCATTTTTTGAACGTTTGACTGGTCTGGGGTCATCGTTTTTCATCACAAAATTGATTTTTAGGACTCTACCATAAATGATTCAAAATGTCATTTGGATCAGGCCTCATGTTGAATAACCACTTTTTAAACCCTCAGCGTGACCAAAATTGCCATTTTTACGGAGTTTTGCTTACTCAAAAGCTTCAATTTTGACCAATTTCAGGCACAGAATTGACTTTAAACACACTTATTTTTGTTGAAAAAGTAACAATTCACATCCAACAGTCATTTAAAGTCAAAAGATTAAATGTTAAAATTTCTTCAATATTGACCATTTTTTGAACGTTCGACTGGTCCGGGGTCATTGTTTTTCACCATAAAATTGATTTTTTGGACTCTACCAAAAATGATTCAAAATGTCATTTGGATCAGGCCTCATGTTAAATAACCACTTTTTAAACCCTCAGAGTGACCAAAATTACAATTTTTACGGAGTTTTGCTTACTCAAAAGCTCCAATTTTTACCAATTTCAGGCACAGAAATGACTTTAAACACACTTATTTCAGTTGAAAAAGTAATAATTCACATCCAACAGTCATTTAAAGTCAAAAGATTAAATGTTAAAATTTCTTCAATATTGACCATTTTTTGAACGTTCGACTGGTCCCGGGTCATCGTTTTTCATCAGAAAATTGATTTTTTGGACTCTACCAAAAATGATTCAAAATGTCATTTGTATCAGGCCTCATGTTGAATAACCACTTTTTAAACCCTCACATTGACCAAAATTGCCATTTTTACAGAGTTTGCTTACCCAGAAGCTTCAATTTTGACCAATTTCAGGCACAAAAATGACTTTAAACACACTTATTTTAGTTGAAAAAGTAATAATTCACATCCAACCGTCATTTAAAGTTAAAAGATTAAATGTTAAAATATCATCAATATTGACCATTTTTTGAACGTTTGACTGGTCCGGGGTCATCGTTTTTCATCATAAAATAGATTTTTTGGACTCTACCAAAAATGATTCAAAATGTCATTTGGATCAGGCCTCATGTTAAATAACCACTTTTTAAACCCTCAGAGTGACCAAAATGACAATTTTTACGGAGTTTTGCTTACTCAAAAGCTCCAATTTTTACCAATTTCAGGCACAGAAATGACTTTAAACACACTTATTTCAGTTGAAAAAGTAATAATTCACATCCAACTGTCATTTAAAGTCAAAAGATTAAATGTTAAAATTCCAACAATCTTGACCATTTTTTGAACGTTCGACTGGTCCGGGGTCATCGTTTTTCATCAGAAAATTGATTTTTTTTGGACTCTACCAAAAATGATTCAAAATGTCATTTGGATTCGGTCTCATGTTGAATAAGCACTTTTTAAACCCTCACAGTGACCATAATTGCCATTTTTACAGACTTTTGCTAACTCAGAAGCTTCAATTTTGACCAATTTCAGGCACAGAAATGACTTTAAAAACACTTATTTTAGTTGAAAAAGTAATAATTCACATCCAACCGTCTTTTAAAGTCAAAAGATTAAATGTTAAAATTTCATCAATATTGACCATTGTTTGAAAGTTCGACTGGTCCAGGGTCATCGATTTTTCATCAGAAAGTTGATTTTTTGGACTCTACCAAAAATGAGTCAAAAAGTCATTTGGATCGGGCCTCATGTTGAATAACCACTTTTTAAACCCTCACAGTGACCAAAATTGCCATTTTTACAGAGTTTGCTTACCCAGAAGCTTCAATTTTGACCAATTTCAGGCACAAAAATGACTTTAAACACACTTATTTTAGTTGAAAAAGTAATAATTCACATCCAACAGTCATTTAAAGTTAAAAGATTAAATGTTAAAATATCATCAATATTGACCATTTTTTGAACGTTTGACTGGTCCGGGGTCATCGTTTTTCATCATAAAATAGATTTTTTGGACTCTACCAAAAATGATTCAAAATGTCATTTGGATCAGGCCTCATGTTAAATAACCACTTTTTAAACCCTCAGAGTGACCAAAATTACAATTTTTACGGAGTTTTGCTTACTCAAAAGCTCCAATTTTTACCAATTTCAGGCACAGAAATGACTTTAAACACACTTATTTCAGTTGAAAAAGTAATAATTCACATCCAACTGTCATTTAAAGTCAAAAGATTAAATGTTAAAATTCCAACAATCTTGACCATTTTTTGAACGTTCGACTGGTCCGGGGTCATCGTTTTTCATCAGAAAATTGTTTTTTTTTGGACTCTACCAAAAATGATTCAAAATGTCATTTGGATTCGGTCTCATGTTGAATAAGCACTTTTTAAACCCTCACAGTGACCAAAATTGCCATTTTTACAGACTTTTGCTAACTCAGAAGCTTCAATTTTGACCAATTTCAGGCACAGAAATGACTTTAAAAACACTTATTTTAGTTGAAAAAGTAATAATTCACATCCAACCGTCTTTTAAAGTCAAAAGATTAAATGTTAAAATTTCATCAATATTGACCATTGTTTGAAAGTTCGACTGGTCCAGGGTCATCGATTTTTCATCAGAAAGTTGATTTTTTGGACTCTACCAAAAATGATTCAAAAAGTCATTTGGATCGGGCCTCATGTTGAATACCCACTTTTTAAACCCTCACAGTGACCAAAATTGCCATTTTTACAGAGTTTTGCTTACTCAGAAGCTTCACTTTTGACCAATTTCAGGCACAGAAATGACTTTAAACACACTTATTTTCGTTGACAAAGTAATAATTCACATCCAACCGTCATTTAAAGTCAAAAGATTAAATGCTAAAATGTCATCAATATTGACCATTTTTTGAATGTTCGACTGGTCCGGGGGCATCGTTTTTCATCAGAAAATTGATTTTGTGGACTCCACCAAAAATGATTCAAAATGTCATTTGGATCGGGCCTCATGTTGAATAACCACTTTTTAAACCCTCACAGTGACCAAAATTGCCATTTTTACAGAGTTTTGCTTACTCAAAAGTCTCAATTTTGACGAATTTCGGGCACAGAAATGACTTTAAACACACTTATTTTCGTTGAAAAAGTAATAATTCACATCCAACCGTCATTTAAAGTCAAAAGAATAAATGTTATAATTTCATCAATATTGACCATTTTCTTAACGTTCGACTGGTCCAGGGTCACCGATTTTTCGTCAGAAAAATCACATCCAACCATCATTTAAAGTCAAAAGATTAAATGATAACATTTCATCAATATTGACCATTCTTTGAGCGTTTGACTGGTCTGGGGTCATCGTTTTTCATCATATAATTGATTTTTAGGACTCTACCAAAAATGATTCAAAATGTCATTTGGATCAGGCCTCATGTTAAATAACCACTTTTTAAACCCTCAGAGTGACCAAAATGACAATTTTTACGGAGTTTTGCTTACTCAAAAGCTCCAATTTTTACCAATTTCAGGCACAGAAATGACTTTAAACACACTTATTTCAGTTGAAAAAGTAATAATTCACATCCAACTGTCATTTAAAGTCAAAAGATTAAATGTTAAAATTCCAACAATCTTGACCATTTTTTGAACGTTCGACTGGTCCGGGGTCATCGTTTTTCATCAGAAAATTGATTTTTTTTGGACTCTACCAAAAATGATTCAAAATGTCATTTGGATTCGGTCTCATGTTGAATAAGCACTTTTTAAACCCTCACAGTGACCATAATTGCCATTTTTACAGACTTTTGCTAACTCAGAAGCTTCAATTTTGACCAATTTCAGGCACAGAAATGACTTTAAAAACACTTATTTTAGTTGAAAAAGTAATAATTCACATCCAACCGTCTTTTAAAGTCAAAAGATTAAATGTTAAAATTTCATCAATATTGACCATTGTTTGAAAGTTCGACTGGTCCAGGGTCATCGATTTTTCATCAGAAAGTTGATTTTTTGGACTCTACCAAAAATGAGTCAAAAAGTCATTTGGATCGGGCCTCATGTTGAATAACCACTTTTTAAACCCTCACAGTGACCAAAATTGCCATTTTTACAGAGTTTGCTTACCCAGAAGCTTCAATTTTGACCAATTTCAGGCACAAAAATGACTTTAAACACACTTATTTTAGTTGAAAAAGTAATAATTCACATCCAACAGTCATTTAAAGTTAAAAGATTAAATGTTAAAATATCATCAATATTGACCATTTTTTGAACGTTTGACTGGTCCGGGGTCATCGTTTTTCATCATAAAATAGATTTTTTGGACTCTACCAAAAATGATTCAAAATGTCATTTGGATCAGGCCTCATGTTAAATAACCACTTTTTAAACCCTCAGAGTGACCAAAATTACAATTTTTACGGAGTTTTGCTTACTCAAAAGCTCCAATTTTTACCAATTTCAGGCACAGAAATGACTTTAAACACACTTATTTCAGTTGAAAAAGTAATAATTCACATCCAACTGTCATTTAAAGTCAAAAGATTAAATGTTAAAATTCCAACAATCTTGACCATTTTTTGAACGTTCGACTGGTCCGGGGTCATCGTTTTTCATCAGAAAATTGTTTTTTTTTGGACTCTACCAAAAATGATTCAAAATGTCATTTGGATTCGGTCTCATGTTGAATAAGCACTTTTTAAACCCTCACAGTGACCAAAATTGCCATTTTTACATACTTTTGCTAACTCAGAAGCTTCAATTTTGACCAATTTCAGGCACAGAAATGACTTTAAAAACACTTATTTTAGTTGAAAAAGTAATAATTCACATCCAACCGTCTTTTAAAGTCAAAAGATTAAATGTTAAAATTTCATCAATATTGACCATTGTTTGAAAGTTCGACTGGTCCAGGGTCATCGATTTTTCATCAGAAAGTTGATTTTTTGGACTCTACCAAAAATGATTCAAAAAGTCATTTGGATCGGGCCTCATGTTGAATACCCACTTTTTAAACCCTCACAGTGACCAAAATTGCCATTTTTACAGAGTTTTGCTTACTCAGAAGCTTCACTTTTGACCAATTTCAGGCACAGAAATGACTTTAAACACACTTATTTTCGTTGACAAAGTAATAATTCACATCCAACCGTCATTTAAAGTCAAAAGATTAAATGCTAAAATGTCATCAATATTGACCATTTTTTGAACGTTCGACTGGTCCGGGGGCATCGTTTTTCATCAGAAAATTGATTTTGTGGACTCCACCAAAAATGATTCAAAATGTCATTTGGATCGGGCCTCATGTTGAATAACCACTTTTTAAACCCTCACAGTGACCAAAATTGCCATTTTTACAGAGTTTTGCTTACTCAAAAGTCTCAATTTTGACGAATTTCGGGCACAGAAATGACTTTAAACACACTTATTTTCGTTGAAAAAGTAATAATTCACATCCAACCGTCATTTAAAGTCAAAAGAATAAATGTTATAATTTCATCAATATTGACCATTTTCTTAACGTTCGACTGGTCCAGGGTCACCGATTTTTCGTCAGAAAAATCACATCCAACCATCATTTAAAGTCAAAAGATTAAATGATAACATTTCATCAATATTGACCATTCTTTGAGCGTTTGACTGGTCTGGGGTCATCGTTTTTCATCATATAATTGATTTTTAGGACTCTACCAAAAATGATTCAAAATGTCATTTGGATCAGGCCTCATGTTGAATAACCACTTTTTAAACCCTCAGTGTGACCAAAATTGCCATTTTTACGGAATTTTGCTTACTCAAAAGCTTCAATTTTGACCAATTTCAGGCACAGAAATGACTTTAAACACACTTATTTTAGTTGAAAAAGTAATAATTCACATCCAACCGTCATTTAAAGTCAAAAGATTAAATGTTAAAATTTCATCAATATTGACCATTTTTTGAACGTTCGACTGGTCCGGGGGCATCGTTTTTCATCAGAAAATAAATTTTTGGGACTCCACCAAAAATGATTCAAAATGTCATTTGGATCGGGCCTCATGTTGAATAACCACTTTTTAAAACCCTCACAGTGACCAAAATTACCATTTTTACAGAGTTTTGCTTACTCAAAAGCTTCAATTTTTAGCCAATTTCAGGCACAGAAATGACTTTAAACACACTTATTTTTGCTGTAAAAGTAATAATTCACATCCAACCGTCATTTAAAGTCAAAAGATTAAATGTTAAAATTTCATCAATATTGACCATTTTTTGAACGTTCGACTGGTCCGGGGTCATCGTTTTTCATCAGATAATTGATTTTTTGGACTCCACCAAAAATGATTCAAAATGTCATTTGGATCGGGCCTCATGTTGAATAACCACTTTTTAAACCCTCACAGTGACCAAAATTGCCATTTTTAGAGGGCGTGGCTTGACGGGCGAGGATGGCGGTCGCAGCTTAGTAGAGCTCCCGCCGGCCCGAACTTACTTTGGACATTTATCCTGGCCCCCGAGCCCGCAGAAGATCCCTGGCGAGTCTTGCTGATCCCGGAGTGTGTCCTGTTCTCTCCGGTGACGGGATCCTGCGATTCTGTCTCCGCCGGGACCCTGAGGCGCCGACGGCGGAGTGTGGCCTGGTGGCTGGCCGCGAGCCGGGGACCTCGATTTTGGCGACGCTGTGTGGCGGCTGTCGGAGCGCGGCTGAGGGGGCCATCTGTGGTGCGGACCCCGGACATCCCTGCAGCGCTTGGACCCTGAGCCCGTGGTTGGCGCCGGGCGGGCACCGTGGGTCCGTGAGTGGGGCCCTGATTCCCCCGGTGCCGGGTCCTGGCGGCTCCTTTCCCTCTGGGACCCTGTGGCGCTGACGGCGGTTGGCGGCCTGGTAGCTGGCTGTGGGCCGGGGACCTCGATTTTGGGAGAGCCGAGAGGTGGCAGTGGGCACGCCGCTGCGAGTGGCGTCAGCAGCGCAGAATTTGGCCGGATACTACGCCAGGTGGCCACTGGTGAGTGGGGACACTGCTGCATTCCCGGGCCGCCGCTGCGTGGGGACATTGCTGTATTCTGGGGCCACTGTTGCTGGTGGGCACTGCTGCAGCCTGGGGGCACCACTACATGAGGATACTGCTGAAGGTGCCCTGCCCCATCTGGATCCTAGAGGTGCCTGTGGGCATCGTGGTGACCTATCTGGTCAGGAGCCTTGTGTGACGTGCCACTGGAGTCGTATTGACCCGCCGCCCCTCCTGCGCGGGCACCGACCCACCGTCCGAAAGTGGTCCTGTGCTTCTGGTTGTGGACTTACAGCCCCGGGCCTGCTGAACCTACCCGTCCAGTCCAGTGTGCTGGTCCGCTGTGTCCGCGAGCGGCCATGACCAGGGGTGGCGGAGGGGGCCCGCCCAAGCAGGGCCCGATGGACAAGTTTGCCGGGCCCAGTGGCGGCGCCGGGGCATCTGGCGGAGGTGGTGGATCGGGGCCGGACAACGCTGCAATCCTGGCGGCCATTACCCAATCCAGGGACATGCTGGACGCCAAAATAGGGGCGGTGGGAGCGGACGTTACACTGCTTCGCCAGGACCTCCGAAACGCAGTGGCGAGAATCACTGAGACTGAATCTCGAGTATCGGTGACCGAAACAGACATTGGCGCCCTAAAGAAACGAATGGCGGAGGTGGAGTGTATCCAGAAGACGCTTGCAGCCCGCGTGGAGGATGCCGAAGGGCGCGCACGGAGAAATAACCTCCGCTTCATTGGCTTTCCGGAGCGGTGCGAGAAAGATGGCATGGAGCGTTTCCTGACTCACTGGCTGGAGAGCTGGGTCCTCGAGGGAACACTGTCGGCGTGTTTTGTGATTGAACGGGCGCACAGGGCCCTTACCCAGCGGCCGCCCGAGGGGGAACGTCCTCGGCCGGTCATTGCTCGGCTGCTGAACTATCATGATCGCGATGCCATACTGCGGGAGGCGAGGGCCAAGGGCTCGCTTACATATGAGAATCATGCCATAATGATCTTCCCGGACTACACGAAAATGGTTCAGCAGCAGCGACAATCCTTTGTGGCCGCCAAGGCTAAGTTGCGGGGCCTGAAACTTCAATACTCTCTCCTGTACCCGGCCCGCCTGCGGGTGGTACACCAGTCCCGGACACACTTCTTCGATACACCCGAGGAGGTTTTTCGCTGGACCGATGAGACGGTGCGCCTTCGGCCCCATGCCCAGCCGGGGCTGGATCCTGGCGGGTCCCAGAGATCGTCACCGGAGCGGACGGACCGCACCAACCGGAAAGGACGGCATCGAAGGTCCAGATCTAAGAAACGGTCGGCTTCCGCCAGTGCGACGCAGACGAACGGCACAATTGACTCTGAACACTCTGATGCTGGCAGTTGAACCCTGGTGGTGCCTGGCTGTTGGTGTTGCCTGACATGGACCGACTGGTGAGACTGCTCCATGTGACTTTGCCTGTGCTTCTCTGTATGCTCCTAAAACACTTTGAGGCCCTGGGTAGAGCCACTGCGGGGCTCGGGTGGCGGCTTCAATGGGCCTTAGACCCTCACGAGTAGTGAGTGTTGTTGGGGGGGTGGTGAGTGAGTGTTGATGGGGGTGTTGGGATCCATTGGTATGGTGGGCCTTGGGTTCTCTGTTCTGGACCCGGGTCTCCTCATGCCGCGACAGATACTTCACTGTTTTCTGAGGTATTGGGGTGGGGGGTGTGGGGTGCAGGGGGGGGTTGTCTTGTTGTTGGGGGTTGGGGAGGTTGGGGCCGGAGGTGGCCAGGTGGGTTTTGGGGTCCTGGGTGTTCGGGTTGGGGGGGGTGGGACCACACGTGTCTTTGGCTTTTGCTTTTGTTGCTTTGTGGGGTGCGCCGGGGTGGGGCGGGGGGCCGGATGCTGGACACTGTCTTGACTATGGCTGATACTACGACTGTACCTCCTCAAAAGACCCTGCGTGTTGTGACGTGGAATGTGAGGGGTATCCTGGACAAAATCAAGCGTGGGGCTGTGCTGCGTTGGGGGAAAAGAGAGTTGGTGGATGTGCTGCTGCTTCAGGAGACTCACATGTTGGGCTCTAAGGCCCTTAGCCTCCAGAGATTCGGGTTTCAGCAGGTGTACCATGCCGGTTTTACGAGGGGTTCCAGGGGGGTGGCTATCTTAGTTCACCGCAGGTTGGCTTATGTGCATGACAAGCAGTGGATTGACCCTCAGGGCCGGTATATCTTCATCAAAGGCCGGTTGGGTACTGAACAGGTGGTCTTTGGTAGTGTATATGCCCCCCCCCTCTGCAGTGGGCTCTTTCTGAGCGGCTATTCGCGCTGTGGGATGAGATTCCAGAGGTTCTAACCATGGTGGGGGGCGACTGGAACGAGGTTATGGATGTAGGCCTGGATCGACTGAGGCGGGTGCCTGTGGTGTCGGATCCCCCCCCCCACTATTGCTCCCACCAAATTGCGTGCGACTGCGGGTGGCCTGGGCTGGGTGGATGTATGGCGGCACTTTCATCCTGCTGTGCGTGAATTCACTTATGTGTCGGCGGTGCATGGGTCCTTCTCGAGACTGGACTATCTGTTTGTGCCGGGTGCCTGTCTGAGTCGGGTCAAGGATGCTATGATACTTCCCAGAGGCCTGTCTGATCACTCCCCCGTCCTAGCTACCATGACCCTCCCCTCCACGAGACAGCCGTTTCGATGGCGGATGTCCTCTTGGCAGTTGCAGCGGCCTGAGTATGTGCATCACCTGCGTGAGGCGATTGATCATTTCTGGCGTGAGAACTTGGTGGGAGATGTGAGTGCAGTGGTGGTATGGGAGGCGCTGAAACCTACGCTTCGGGGCGTGGATATAGCTTGGTGCGTGGCTGCTAGACGTAAACATCGGGAGGCCATTGTGACCGCCGCGGCCCGCGTGGAGGAGCTGGAGCAGCGTGGCCGGCTTGGGAACGACGAGGGCATTGTGCGGCAGCTCTTGCAGGCCCAGCAAGCTTACGCTTCTGTTCTTTATGAGGAAGCTCGGCAGGCGTGGCTCGCCACGCGCAGCAGGGTGTATCAGTGGGGCGACAAGTCCTGTACTATGCTGCACAGATTGTGCCAGTCGACCTTCCAGCCCCTAGTGTTGCCGGGCCTTACTGCAGATGACGGCTCGGTCATGACCGACCCGGACCTACTGGCGGCTAGCTTTGCCCGTTATTACGAGGCGCAATACGCCCCCCGGGATCATTTAGAGGCAAGCGAGATTTCCGCGTATCTTGACGACCTACTACCGCAAGCCGTCCCCGATGAGACCAGAACCGCACTGGACGCCCCGCTTACGGCTGAGGAGCTCGGAGAGGCCCTTGGTCAACTGAATACGGGTAAGGCGCCCGGCCCGAGTGGTTATCCAAGTGAATTTTACAAAAAGTTTCACGTCCAGCTGGGGCCCCACTATCGCCGTGCCCTGGAGGAGGCGCGGACTCGGGGAGAGCTGCCACCAGATTGGCGGCATGCGGAAATTGTAGTATTTTTGAAGCCGGGCAGGGCACCGGACCGGCATGACTCATACAGGCCGATTTCCCTCCTCAACATTGAGGCCAAGGTTCTGGCTAAGGCCTTGGCAAACCGCCTCCTGCCCCACGTTGCTGACCTAGTCCACCCCGATCAGGCTGGATTCATGCCTCGCAGGGCCACT
The DNA here is from genome assembly GCF_964263255.1 of Lissotriton vulgaris. NCBI lineage: Eukaryota > Metazoa > Chordata > Amphibia > Caudata > Salamandridae > Lissotriton > Lissotriton vulgaris. The sequence goes on along the minus strand of NW_028240817.1, from coordinate 602,905 downwards.
CGACATAATATTCGGCGGGCGCAGGCGGCGGTGGATGCCATGGGTGCTAGAGATGAACAGGCGGCGCTCCTCCTAGCGGACATGGACCGGGCCTTTGATTCGGTGAGCTGGGCGTATCTGTTCACACTGTTGGCCCGCCTCAACCTGGGGCCGGTCTTCCTGTCGTACATTCGTCTCCTCTACACCAACGTTACGGCCTCGGTCCGTGTGGCCGGTGCTACCTCTGGGCGCTTCCATGTGGGTCGTGGTACTCGGCAGGGTTGCCCGCTGTCCCCGTACCTGTTTGCCCTCGCCATGGAACCTCTGGCGTCACGGATACGTGCGGATGACCGGTTGCGCGGTTTCGTCTGGAATGAGGACCTGGTGGATAGGATTGCACTGTATGCGGATGACGTCCTCCTCTTCCTTACGGATCTACGGCGCTCAGGTCCCCGAGTTCTGGACATCATGCGGGAATTTGGCGGGGTTTCGGGCCTTCACCTTAACCTGAATAAATCGACCCTGTGGGTGCTGGGCGGTGGTGTGGTTGCTGACCCCTGGGCTGCGGAGTTGCGGGTGGCCTCGGATGGCCTCAAGTATCTGGGAGTTTTTCTCTCGGAGTCGCGGGCCGTGGCATGGGAGCGTGGAGTCTTGCCGGTGTGGGAGCGGGTTCAGGCTGATGTCAAGACATGGGCTAGAATGCCGCTTACTATCTTTGGGAGATCGGCCATCTTCAAGATGGTGGCGCTTCCGCGGCTCCTGTACCAAATCCAGAATTTCCCATACCCCATTGGCCTGGAGTGGTTCCGGCAGGTTAACTCAGTGCTGGGCCGCTTCCTGTGGGGTGGTGGTACGGCCAGAGTGGCGTTGAGGACGTGCTTTCTGTCCACATACAGTGGTGGCCTGGCCACCTCGGACCTCCTCTCTTATTACCAGGCTTCCCACCTGCTGGTCCTGAATGAATGGTGGTATGGGGATAGAGGAGATCCGGCTTATGCCCTGGAACGGTTGCTCATGGGCGATCGCACGCTCCACACAATTCTTTATTCCGCTCGCTTACGCCGTGCATTGCCATCGGTCACTGGAGTGGTCTTTGCGGTGTGGCGTCAGTCATTGCGCCGCATGGGATGGTGGGGCAGGTTGACGGCTGAGACGCCGCTTTGGCACAATGGTTTGCTCCCGGAGCTGGCGGCCCTAACCGGGTTTGAGGGTTGGGAGACCATTGGGATTACTCAGCTGGGCCAGGTTGTGTCGGGCACCACCATTAAATCCTTCGAAGAGCTCCGTGCAGAGTTCCAAATGCCTCAGTCCCAGTTCTTCCGCTACCTCCAGCTGCGGCATGCCCTCGCCCCGAGCATCGCCGGTCTCGACTCCCTGCCGGAATTTAGCCCAGTAGAGGCCAAAGTATTTATGGGGGACCTGGGGGACCGGAAGGTCTCTAGGATCTACCAGACACTTGTAATACATTGCTCCTCCACCCTACACTCCCTTCGGGAGGCGTGGGAAGTGGATGTGGGCCCCCTTGACGAGGACGACTGGAGGGAGGCACTGGAATCCCCACGTGGAACCGCCATTGCGATCCGGCTCCGGCTAATTCAATTCAAATATCTACATCGTGCCTATTATACCCGCGAGCGGTTGTGGAGGGCTGGGTTGATTGCGTCCTCGGAATGCCTGCGTTGTGGAGTGGTGCCTGCCTCTCTGGTGCATACGGTGTGGTCATGTAGCCGATTGACTGGGTTCTGGAGGGGCGTGTGGAGTTGCCTGGCTGAGGTCCTGGGCTGGGATCTTCCCCGTACCCATCGACTGGGCCTCTTGCATATCATGGAAGGGATTGGTGGTAATGTTTATAAGCGCCACTTGTTGCTATTGGGGCTGGTTGTGGCTAAGCGGGACCTGGCCCGAGCGTGGAAGTCAGTGAGGGCTCCCCCCTTGTCGGCGTGGAAGGCTGGGCTGGATTATTTCATGGGTCTGGAGAGGCCGATCTTTGAGGCGAGGGGGTGCCCGCGCAAACACTACAAAATTTGGAAGCGTTGGGCCGACTACCGTGGTCTGTCCTTGGACCCCCCAGCGGAGCAGGAGGAGGACATCTGATAGCAGTGACAATCTTGGCCCGCAGCAGTAACACCCTGGTGGAATTACACCCGCATCTTTATCTTTCCTGTTGTTATATATACACGTGTGGTGGGGGGGGTTGGGGGGGGGGTTCTTAGAACGGGGGGGGGTAGCGTTGGGGTTAGGGTAGGGTGTTGGGGAATTTTCATACTAAGCCTATTCTGAATCTGCTCTATTATTTGCTGCCTGTGTAACTGGTGCATTGATTTTGTTGTGGTGTTCTCGATGTGTGGAGATGCCACGCTTGTGATGGTCATTTGCTTAATAAAATTGGTTGTGAAAAAAAAAATTGCCATTTTTACAGAGTTTTGCCTACTCAAAAGTTTCAATTTTGATGAATTTCAGGCACAGAAATGTCTTTAAACACACTTATTTTCGTTGAAAAAGTAATAATTCACATCCAACCGTCATTTAAAGTCAAAAGATTAAATGTTAAAATGTCATCAATATTGACCATTTTTTGAACGTTTGACTGGTCTGGGGTCATCGTTTTTCATCATAAAATTGATTTTTAGGACTCTACCATAAACGATTCAAAATGTCATTTGGATCAGGCCTCATGTTGAATAACCACTTTTTAAACCCTCACATTGACCAAAAATGCCATTTTTATGGAGTTTTGCTTACTCAAAAGCTTCAATTTTGACCAATTTCAGGCACAGAAATGACTTAAACAAAATTATTTTAGTTGAAAAAGTAACAATTCACATCCAACAGTCATTTAAAGTCAAAAGATTAAATGTTAAAATTTCTTCAATATTGACCATTTTTTGAACGTTCGACTGGTCCGGGGTCATCGATTTTTTGTCAG